>NC_068433.1:35026561-35161559 GCF_023373465.1 Oncorhynchus keta | reverse complement strand
AGGCAGAGGCAGAGGCAGAGAGAGAGAGAGAGAGAGAGAGAGAGAGAGAGAGAGAGAGAGAGAGAGAGAGAGAGAGAGAGAGAGAGAGAGAGGCAGAGAGAGAGAGAGCCAGGGAGAGAGAGGCAGGAGAGAGAGAGAGAGAGGCAGAGAGAGAGAGAGAGAGAGAGAGAAGAGAGAGAGAGAGTCTGGATTATGTTGTGTATTAGAAGTATCATTTCACGGTGCTCAGGCGATTTAAACACATCCACTTCCCTCCCCAACTATAATGGCACGAATAATAAAGGGCCATAAGTAATCATTCCGTTTTGGCTTTGATGGAAGTTGTTATGGCCCTGCGGGACGACATCTGGGTTTTTATCTGCTTACAGTGTGATTGAAAAGCGGGAAGCATTAGAGACAGGTAAAATTAGGCGATTTGGAGCATTGGTTGGCGGAGCCATGAGCCTGACACCAAAAGCCGACCAACATGTAATACTTTAATTAGAACTAAACTATTACCATGGCATTTCTTGGACTGGGCCTCCCTTGCAATGAGAGCTAATCAGAAAGAGTTTTAATGAGAATGTGTAGTGTAGTCGTGGTGCCAGCGCGGTCCAAGGGCTTAGGGCCTATTACTAAATATTAATGATTCGCCAGTAAAATCATTTTAAAGCTTGTCCCAGGAGGCAGGGGAGCTAGCTAGGCTGACACACTGTTTCTCCTTCCTCCTGCACCTTCTTAGACCACATGGCTTTGAATCATTGGCTCTCTAACCGTGCATTAACAGTTGACCTTGATAGTAGAATGCACCATAGTTTCGCTGTTCTTGGAAAACTGTAACACGCATCCATTATCTTATTGCCATGACCTTCAGTGGAGCATTTTGAGGATGCTGCACAGTCAAGCCTCATGCTTACTAAAGTATGTTTAAAAAATAGTGTTCAGTTTCATCCTGGAGAGTACCATCAGGGTTGACAACAAGATGTGATCTGTCAAAATGCCTTTGGTATTCAGCGCCTCATCTGTAGTGAATGGGTTGTCTTATTGCCCTGTCTGTTCTGCTCTGTAGGCAGCAGCCAGCTGTGACTTCCATCCCACTCTATGCTAACTGAGGGGTGGCTGGAATAGCTGGGTTGCAGGCCAGTTGAAAGGTGGCTGCTGACCAGGGTCGATATTTATAAAGCGTCTAAGACTAACAAAGAGTGCTGATCTAGGATCAGGTCCCCCGGTGTCAGTATAATCTTATTCATGATAATTTAACCCTCCTGTTGTGTTCCGGTCCAATTGGACCGATTTACAAGTTTCCTCTCTGAAAAATGTAGTTAATTGAATCTGATTGTCAATGGTTCCATGACTTTGTCCACACAGGGCATCTGAACACACAAAACACATGTGGATGATTTTCATAACATTTTGGGTGTTTTATTTAGCTTTTGTACAGCTGTTCCTGGTCAAAATGACGGTCATTAGAAATGAATGGGTGAGACACAATTAGTGTATAAAATTGAGTTCAAGCACATGCCCATTCATCAGATGGACACACTTGCTCTCCCAGACCCTCCCATGCATGTGTGTTTGAGCACACACACACACACACACACACTAGAATATTTCCCCTACGGGAACCACACCTGTTGACATTCTCACAAATAATCGCAACATTGTTTCAATAATATATAGAACTTTTCTCACAACTCTGGTACAGTATATAAAGCTTTTTTGAGGCCTTGCTCACAATTCATTCTGTGGCAGCACAACGACCAAATGATATACTGTTTGTGAGGCTCTTGATAATATCTTTGATCGTGGCACATGTGAGGAGGAGAGAGGCCAGGAAACTGACAGTGAAGATGCATTAGAGGAGGAAGTGTCAGAAGTTGAAGACAACACAGAATATGATCCAGACCAAGAGACAACCGATGTGGAACAATCCAGTGATGAGGAAGAGGGCCCTGCTGAGGTTGTTGTTACATTCCAGTCAGAGAATGGGGATTTGTCCTGGTCTTCATTCCCAACTGAGAGGAGAGGTCGGCTGTCGGCTGAAAATGTTATCAGGATGACCCCAGGGCCAACGAGATACGCCATATCCCGGGATGATGACATAAAATCCTGGCACTATTTAAAAATGTTTTCAAAACAAATGTCCTTGTTAAACTTTGATACAAAGCAGTCTGTGATAAATAGCACAATATGTTTCATCTGAGTATTTGTTATAGTCAAAATAATCCATACATTATGCTTTTTTTCACTCAAAAACGAGTTGTATGAGCTCAGGTCAATGAGGCCTACAGGCCATAAATTAGAACTTCAAAATCTGTATTGTTCACAAGAACTGAAGTTGATAAAAAGATCTAACACAACATTAGGTGATAATATATGTATTATTATGGATTTATAATCAGCTATAATGGGGCGGTCATTTTGGAAAGGGAACACAGAATGAATGAACATAAAACGAACACAACAGGAGGGTTAAATGGTGCTCCTACTCTGAGACGCTTTATGAGTACAGGCACTGTGGAAAGGCTACTAAGCCTTCATTAGGCAGAGGGATATGACCGTGATCTACCCCCCTGTTATGTCTGTCATCTCACATCAACACAGCTCTACAGCCGTTCCATTAGTCCCACTCAATAGGTGTGAAGAATGCCCCCACCACCACCCTCAGAGCCATAAAATGGACAACCAGACAGTTGACAGAGGACCAAACACTTAGATGATCATGTGCTAAATTGGGAATAACTAATCCTGCCAACTACGCCACAAGTTGTTGAAGAAAAATGCATCTATCAGCAAGCATAACATCCAAATGTAACAGACCTGTTTCCTAACAACTCATATTCAACATTCCATCTTTAACAACCAATGCCAATAAAGGGTTGATCCTTGAAATAGTAGCTAAAGGAATAATGAAGATACTGGTGCACATGGGAGATGCTTGCTAGTCCAGATGAGAAACTCAGAAGAGATGATAATAAAAAAGTGAAGCTACAGAACCATGACACCTCTTCTCCTGTTATTATGTTCATAAGACAGGAAACAGTAGGTACCACAGCCATTTACTCTCTTACACACAAGACCATCACTGCTGTAATGTAGCATCAAATCCCAGAGGGGCACAATCTTCAAAATGTCAAAAGTAATAGTCCATAACATCAATATTACAGAAAACAGTCAGAAAGTACCATTACAGTACCATTACAGTACCATTACAGTACCATTCGATTAAAATAATGAAATACCCGCTAATATGAATTATTAGCTGTGATACAGAAAGCACTTGCATCACCCTACATTGCATATAATGATCACTTTGAATATATAGAACATTTATATACTCATGAGCACTATGTATAGATAGCCAAAAATGTAAATTGCAGAGGCCAAATTCAGACTATCATTATTCATGTCTCTGGACCTGCAAGGGCCTTTAAACAATACTGTAATTAGAAATTATTATTATTATTTTGGGACTTCATGTACCATTAGCATCTGGCTATGAGGGTTAATTGAAAATGTTATTAAGGTAATGTTTTCTTTGTCTAATGTAGCTTCAAGTCAACCCGGTCTGCGCTGATGAGTGGGTGATTGAGTGGTGGGGGGGGGTTGACCCTCTTGGACAATGGAAGTTCTTCTAATCTATATTGACATGGTTGCTTCAGGAGATGGGACTCCATTTTAATCTGCAGTGTTGCTGTGTCTCTGATAATGGAGATTCAGGGAGCAAGGGACACACACACAGGCAGGCAGGCACACAGGCATGCAGGTAGGCAGGCAGGCACGTACACACAAACACAAACACACATACACAGTGATTTCCTACGCTCCTCCAGACCCCAAAACACCCTAGACTGATTTGGTCTACTTTATACCGCCGTCTCTCCTCAACGGAGAAAGTGTCTGTCTCTGTCTCCAGAGGAATGACTAGTTTATCCATGTGTTAAAACATAATGAATGTCCTCTCCCTCCAGGGCCTGAAGTAAAAGCATGACACACATTCATGTCTGGTGAGTGTGTGATCAGCATTCTTACACTGTACATTTGGCTTCAGTAAAAATAAAATGCATTGTTTTCTAAAAAAAAGTTTGTGTTTCTTATTTGTGTAATGAAAGAAAACAGAAAGAGCTTACTTGTATTATTCATCTTAAATAGTATCTAATTGCTTTGCTTCCATTTCTACTTTCTACTTCATTTTTGGGACTTTGTTATAAGCTGCATATTGCGATGTAACCGTGAACAACACTTCATGAATCTAATTTTCCAGCCGCCCCATTGTGTCTAACTTCATCAGCCTATCAAGTCACAGTACATATTAATGGTGTACATAACCATTAGGAGCTGTTATTAACACGGGGACATTTTTGGAATGGTATGCAAACAAAGTATTCACAGAGCAATCTCAATTAGAAATGAGCATTGAAACCCAACCCATTCAATGACACTTAAAGGCACTCTGAGACGTAAACAGGCCTACTGTGTGACGATGATACGGGATACAATCAAATTAGGCTGAACAGACAAGCAATGTGCAAAGACACTGAACTCATTTCAGCTTGATGTACCCTTGCTGCTTCTTATGATTAGGTTTAAAGGATTTTATGAAGCTATCAGTAGTTCCCATTGCTGGGTATGCACAGTAGTGTTGCTGGGGTCACATAACAAGAGCGATAACATTAATACAAACTAATATAAAAATGATCATTATTGAAGTTGTATCAATGACTCAGTTGGACAAATCCAAGCATCAGTACGATCTCTAGAGTATTTGAATCCTTTGTGCTTACACTGTTTCAGAGAGAATCTAAGACAGTATTATAATCTGTATACAGCATGGGGTGGTTTCCCAGACAAAGTTTCATTTGAATCAAGACTAGGCTAATTCTTTCTTAGTCTTTGCCCAACTACAAATGAATTAGTACGAGACTAGGAAGTCCCAGGCTAAGTTAAGTAAGGACTAACCAGTTCATCTTTGTGAAGCCTAATTAGATTACCGATGTACACTTGGTGCTGACCTGAGGATGTTTCAGAAACCAGGGATGGGACACTAACACATAAGCAAGTCACCTAAACCAAACAATGGATGGAAGTAAAATAAAATGTTCAAAAACTCTTAATTAAAAGGAATTGTGTCAAACCACCCAATTATGGAGAACAAACAGCATGATTCATCAACCGAAAACCAGAAAAAGAATAGCCTAGACTTTCATTTGTAATGAATTCAACCCAAATGAAAAAGTAAACAAAAGGATGCTCCAACAACTTCAGGTAAGCTGTTGTATTTTTGTTGGCCCACCTTTACAAATCAGAGTCACCTTGAAATGCTAGCTTTCTTGTGTAACACAACACAGTGGAGACTAAATATATTTTGTGACAGAAATTAACAGTGGCACAAGGATGCCAAAGGTTGGTGTTTTACCCAATATTTCTTTTTATAGCTTACAGTTTATTCGCTCATGCTTTTTATGTGACAGAAAAGTAACACAAGGAATATCATACATCATTTCTAATATAATTTCTTTATGTGACTGACCGGCTCGATTCGGTCCTATGTAGCAGAATTTTAAATTGTGTTTTTACATAGGATAAAAGTAGAGAGTTAGAGCTAGAAAGTGGTATATCATACACTACAGTTGAGGAACAATGTGAAAGTAATTCTGCTTTGAAAGTTGTTCAACTTGTAACCTCACTTTTAAGAAAATGGCCCTTGAATGTTTGGTACCTACTGGAGAGATCTTCTTTGTCGACACCTATTCAGCATCATTCACACCCTCTTAAGCTTTAGCCCCACCCATCTCTTTAAGGATTCACATGTGAGGCTATGTACTAAACAACCAAACATTTCAAGACTAAAGGCTGGCTCATACTACGGGTGTGTTTGTGAATTTAATCTGGAGTACCAGAGTGCGCTCTGGGTGTTGGTAAACTCAGAGCATTGTCAGATTGTCCGTTCATAAATTCAGAGCGTTTCGCTCTCGGAGGAGCTCAGAGCTCACACTGGATGCCCTGGTCCGAGAGTAGGGTTGATCCAAGCATTCTGATCTAACAACAGCACCCAAGCTAAGTGGCTAATGTTGGCTAGCTTGCTAGCTACTTCCAGACACAAATGAGAGAACAGCTCACTCTGACCATTTAACTCGAGGCGAGCAGAGCTGATTAGGCTGTTTTTATGTTATCCAGTGTTGGTGACTGTAACTTTCCTGCTGGCAACAATTTTATTATGCTTTTTTTGCCAACGTTTACTGACACCGGCCATATTCAACAGGTGTTGAGCGATCGTAAATGTGTCAGTTATTCTGCGCTATGGCACACTCAGACAAAAGTGCTCTGAGTACATAGCCAGAGCAAATTTAACAACTACGTCTATCAACAGTTGTCGCAGTGACATCATAAACATTCCATTGAAATAGTTACTTTCATAGTGGTATTTTGTTTCGACATGTAGCTAGCTAGCTAAACAGTTAACCATAATCCCAGCTCAAAACGTTACTACCTTGCATGAATCTGCAGGTAGCTAACCAACCAGGTTCAATGTTAGCTAGCTAACATTAGGCTATTACTAGCAATGCAAATGGCTCTGAGATATGAATAATATCACTACACAGATCATACACGTAACATTAGCTAGCTAGCCAATCAGCTAACATTAGCTAGCTAGCTAACAGTACACCTTAACTTGAAATGAAAGCGACTTTGACAAAAGTTGAAATGTGTAATATTTGAAAATGTATCTAGCTAGACTCTTACCTGTATACATGGATGAACGTTTCTCCCACTCTGTCACGGATGTCATGGTTACCTTTAGTTTGAAGATGTCATCTGGATATAGATGTTTTATACAACAGCCTTCTTTGTCTTTTTGACTCTGTCTGCATACTTGCAATTAAACACCAGAATTTTCTCCATCTCCTTAGCTAATCATACTCTAATTCCACTGATTTCAAAACTATGTCTTCCAGAAAGTGGGAAGCAACACTTATGCAGTTCAACTAAGTGATATCTTTCAAAAAGGCACGTTAGAAAGGATTACCTACGCATACTGACCAGCTCATGTTAGACAGAAGAGTCCTTCATGGCAGACCAATCCGAATCCATCTCTCGGTATGTCCAGCCCACTCATTATCTCAACCAATCATGGCTAGTGGGAAGATTGTTGCCTTTTTCTATGGTTAAATCAACTAGGCCCATAATTGAACAATTCTATGTTTTTACAGATGGCATACAAGTTTTTCATTAAGGCAAATGCATTTTGATTGAAAAAAACAAGTTTATATTCAAATGGCGCTACTGTGAAGTGCAACATACACCTAGTTTCCTGAAACGAGTCACATATTGTCTTGTCTTTGTAAGGAAAAACATAAAAGTCTACTTAAAGAAGACAGATGCTGTTGCTCGTAGGGAGCAGTTAATGTACAGCTACAAACTAATTAAAAAGGCAGACTAACAAAACGGAGCACGGAGATATATACACACAAAATCTTTCCCTCAGCCATTACATGCGGAAATGGTCAGAAAAGTTGGGGGACTGGGGCACAGTGAGTGTGACGTCGCTCTTCTTCAGCTCCAGCAGTTTGTAGCATCTGATGGGCTGGGCTTTGTGGACCTGCTCTTGACCTGGACTTGTCGACCGAGATCATTGATAGCCAGCAACCCTTGGAAGGTATCCCCGATGATTACCTTTTTGTACATTTTAAATCGGGGACCGCTCCATTCCTCATTTGGTAGGACACATTCATTCAACATGTTCCATCCCGGACTGCAGGGAATATGTAATGCTGTCAGTCATCTCTTGCACTCCTATAATAAAAATAAGGTAATGAACTTAATTCTTGAAGAAATAATGATCTCCAATGCAGCAATGTAATCATTTTCTAGAGGCAGATGATCACCATAGCTTGGAGGTGGAAAACAGGATTAAGATTAACATCTGCAGCAGTCAGGGGAAAGATTGTCACTAACCTGGGCCTGACGACAAAGACAAAGAGGCTGAGCATGCATGAGAACCTGGCAATGGAATTTCATGAGTGCAAACTAATGTATTGAAAAGGAGAGAATGATATAAAGATGCAAACCTTTATGTTGAGTTGTCTATGAAGGAGGAGGAGAGGAACATGAAGCAGCAGTAGTACCAAATATTGAGATCACAATATTTCCATTTGGGAAGTAAAAACCTTTTGTTACCAATCCATGCTATTGTTTGCTTCAATCACTTGAGCTATCTTTGCAGGCTCGTCCATTTCTGTCATTGTCTTCCTCAACCATGGGAACATCTGGGTCATCCTCATCTTCAATGCGAGGATTCATCAGGTTTGAGGTAATTGTGAAAAACTGCTGTTCCAATCATGACAATGCAGCATCTTCTTGGTTGAAAGTGCAATGTGTTTCTGAGACACTAGAAACTGCTCAGGTCCTAGAGCACTTTATACATTTGTTTAGAACCAGGGACACTTGATGGGAATATGACATCGATCGCTATACAGCCAATGACTCCAGGGAAGTTCCCATATTTATAGAACTCGACCTTGTAGTTGGCTTGGGCGCCAGCATCAGGGAACTTAATGTAATTGTCTTTCAGCTCACATATAGCATTACAGACTTTGAATGATGCTGCATACAGTTGGTTCACTTACACACAAAACTACTGTTTCACGATGGAAGGTTCCAGATGCCAAAAACTGAAGGTGATCAGTAATTGTAGGGAAGAGAGTGTCTTCCCCTAAGAGAGTCAGATGGAAGCCTTGCCTCAAGCAAACAAATTAAATGAGCTACATTTTCTTTGTATGGAAATAGTCACGAAAATTGATTACTTAGAAGTCATTCGTAGGGTTGATCCTGTCTATAACCACCTTTCTGGATGGTCTTGGTGATGCTCTTTGATCATCATTGAAATAGTCCAGGTAATCCTTTTTCCTCCACTGCCAAGGTCAACCTGGGGACCAACATCCATTAATCTGAAGTTAAACATGCCTCTGGCCGGGTTTCATTTAAGGCTTCACTTAGATCTAGCTTAACTCTATTCGTCCTTTTGGAAATCAGACTTTTTAAATCTAGACTAGGGCAAGTCTGAGACAGTATTGAACCATCTGAGAAATGCCATTTAATTTAGTCCAGTTTAAAAGTGCAAGTTAGTCTAGGATTAGGCTTAATCTGTGTCCGTGAAACCGCCCCTGTGTGTGTACAGAACACATGTGAGTGTGTGCACATGTGACTGTTTACACATCAAATCCCCTTCATTGTAAAATCCACAACCTAATTGTGGACCTTTTGGGCCATGCCAATTTAATTGGTAATTTGGAGTGCTTGTTTACTAGCGTGACAGGAAGACATCCAAGAACCTCATACTGAAAATAAAGCAAGACAACAAGAGTAATGTAAAACAATGTAATGTTAGTATTGTGGGCGTCGCAGGAATCCCTGACATTGTTAAAATCCTCTGCCTACACTTCTCCCTCAGACAGGCAAGGCCTCCTGTAATGAATTTCCTCCTCTTCTTCCGAAGAGGAGAGGCGAAACGGATCAGAGGACCAATACGCGGCGTGGTAATTGTCCATGGTACTTTTTAATACATTAAGGTACACATGAACAAACTAACAAAAACAAGAAATGTGAAAACTCAAAAACAGTCCTATCTGGTGCACACACAGAGACAGGAACAATCACCCACAAACACACAGTGAAACCCAGGCCACCTAAGTATGATTCTCAATCAGAGACAACTAATGACACCTGCCTCTGATTGAGAACCATACTAGGCCGAAACATAGAAATAACCAAAACATAGAAAAACAAACATAGACTGCCCACCCAACTCACGCCCTGACCATACTAACTAAATACAAAACACAGGAAATAAAGGTCAGAACGTGACAGTACCCCCAAAGGTGCGGACTCCGGCCGCAAAACCTTGACCTATAGGGGAGGGTCTGGGTGGGCGTCTGTCCGCGGTGGCGGTTCTGGCGCGGGACGCGGACCCCACTTCACCATTGTCTTAGTCCGCTTTATTGTCCGCCTCCGTGGCTTTCTCACCATGGCAACCCCTCTCAATGACCCCACTGGACAGAGGGGCAGCTCGGGACAGAGGGGCAGAAGCTCTGGACAGAGGGGCAGGGGCTCTGGCGCCTCTGGGCTGAGGGGCTCTGGCGCCTCTGGGCTGAGGGGCTCTGGCGCCTCTGGGCTGAGGGGCTCTGGCGCCTCTGGGCTGAGGGGCTCCGGCAGCGGCGCCGGACAGGCGGGAGGCTCCGGCAGCGGTGCCGGGCAGGCGGGACGCTCCGGCAACGGAGCAGGACGCTCCGGCAGCGGCGCCGGACAGGCGGGACGCTCCGGCAGCGGCGCCGGACAGGCAGGAGCACCTGCAGGGAGGAGACTGAGAGACAGCCTGGTGCGTGGGGCTGCCACAGGAACCACCAGGCTGGGGAGACCTTCAGGAGGCTTGGTGTTAGGAGGAGCCTGAAAGACCGGGCTGTGAGGGAGCACTGGAGCTCTGGTGCGCAACCTTGGCACCACTTCCCCAGGCTGGACAACTACTCTAGCCCGGACCCTCCAGAGTGCAGGCACAGGTTGAACCGGGCTGTGGGTAAGCACGGGAGATCTAGTGCTTACTACACGCACCTCTCCCCTAGGCTCCACTCCCACAGTTGCCCGGTACGAGCGGAGCGCAGGCAGAGGACGCACTGCACCCTCCCAGCGCCCCGGAGACACAGCACGCAGAGCCGGCGCAGGATAACCTGGACCAAGACTGCGTACCGGCGACCAGACCCGCTGAGCAGGCACCATACGGCCTGGCTCAATGCCCACACTCGCATGGCACTCTCGGGGGCTGCCCTATAGCGCACCGGGCTATGGACACGCACTGGCGACACCGTGCGCTTAACCGCATAACACGGTGCCTGACCAGTAATGCGCTGCTTATCATAAGCACGAGGAGTGAGCTCAGGTCTGCTACCTGGCTTAGTACCACACCTCGTGTGCCCCCCAAAAAAATTTGGGGCTGCCTCTCGTACCTGTCGCACTGCCGTGCTAGCTCCTCATATTGCCGCCGCTCAGCTTTCGCTGCCTCCAGCTCTGCTTTGGGGCTGCGATTTTCCCCAGCCCGTGCCCAGGGTCCCTCTCCGTTCAGTATCTCCTCCCATGTCCAGGAGTCCTGTGATGGTGGTCTCTGTTGTTGATTGCTGCTGCTGTCGTCGCTGTCCTTTACCACGCCGCTTGGTCCGATTTTGGTGGGTGATTCTGTAATGAATTTCCTCCTCTTCTTCCGAAGAGGAGAGGCGAAACGGATCAGAGGACCAATACGCGGCGTGGTAATTGTCCATGGTACTTTTAATACATTAAGGTACACATGAACAAACTAACAAAAACAAGAAATGTGAAAACTCAAAAACAGTCCTATCTGGTGCACACACAGAGACAGGAACAATCACCCACAAACACACAGTGAAACCCAGGCCACCTAAGTATGATTCTCAATCAGAGACAACTAATGACACCTGCCTCTGATTGAGAACCATACTAGGCCGAAACATAGAAATAACCAAAACATAGAAAAACAAACATAGACTGCCCACCCAACTCACGCCCTGACCATACTAACTAAATACAAAACACAGGAAATAAAGGTCAGAACGTGACACCTCCATTGAACAGTGACACATTATTATTAGTGGTGTTTGGGTCAGTTTGTTTGACTAACTTGGTGGATACTGGGTTAATGTATCTTTCTCAGAGTGATCCACTGTACAAACCAAGATGGTGGAACAAAACTGGGTAACACTTTATTTGGATGGTCTGTGAATCATTTACAGATGGACTCGCTACGTACTGTACTATCAGTAACATGTCAACTAACTACAGTGCCTTCAGAAAGTATTAACACCCCTTGAATATTTTTACATTTTGTTGTGTTACAGCCTAAATTTAAAATGTTTTAAATTAAGATTTTGTGTCACTGGCCTACACACAATAATGTCAAAATGGATTTATGTTTTTAGACATTTGTACATTCTAATTAGAAATGAAAAGCTGAAATGTCTTGAGTCAATAAGTATTCAACCCCTTTGCTTAACAAGGCACATAATAAGTTGCATGGGATCACTCTGTGTGCAATAATGAAGGACTACACTCTCTCTCTGTACCCCACAGATACAACTATCTGTAAGGTCCCTCAGTCGAGCAGTGAATTTCAAACACAGATTCAACAACAAAGACCAGAGAGGTTTTCCAATGCCTCACAACGAAGGGCACCTTCTGGTAGATGTGTAAAACATTTTTTTAAAGCAGACATTGAGTATCCTTTGAGCATGGTGAAGCTATTAATTACACTTTGGACGGTGTATCAATACACACGGTCACTACAAAGATACGTGTCCTTACTAAATCAATTGCCTGAGGGGAAGGAAACCACTCAGGATTTCACCATGAGGCCAATGGTGACTTCAAAACAGTTACAGAGTTTATTGTCTGTGATAGGCGAAACTGAGGATGGATCAACAACATTGTAGTTACTCCACAATACTAACCTAAATGACAGATTGAAAGAAGGAAGCCTGTACAGAATAAAAAATATTCCAAAACATGCACCCTGTTTGCAATAAGGCACTAAAGTAAAACTGCAAGAAATATGGCAAAAGAAATTAAAAATATGTCCTGAATACAACGCCTTATGTTTGGGGTAAATTCACCGTCTTCATATTTTCAAGCATGGTGGAGGCTGCATCATGTTATGGATATGCTTGTCATCGGCAAAGACTAGGACATTTTTGATGAAAAGAAACATAATAGCGCTAAGAACAGGAAAAACCATCGACGAAAACCTAGTTATGTCTGCTTTCCAACAGACACTGGGAGACAACTCCATCTTTCAAATATAATAAAATGTTTAGCAGATATTGCGGGTGTAGTGAAATGTGTAGTGCTTGTGTTTCTAGCTCCAACAGTGCAGTAATATCTAACAATTCACAAAAATACACACAATACACACAACCTAAAAGTAAAATAATGGAATTAAGGAATATATAAATATTAGGATGAGCAATGTCTGAGTGGCATAGACTAAAATACGAGTAGAATAGAGTACAGTATATACATTATGAGATGAGAAAAAAAGATGTAAACATTATTAAAGTGCTAGTGTTCCATTATTATAATGGTCAGTGATTTCAAGTCTATGTACGTATATGAGGCAGCAGCCTCTAAGGTGCAGGGTTACGTAACCGGTGCCATCAACTCTGATGGCATTGAGATAGAAGCTGTTTTTCAGTCTCTCAGTGCCAGCTGTGATGCACCTGTACTGACCTCACCTTCTGGATGATAGCGGGGTGAACAGGCAGTGGCTCGGGTGTTTGTTGTCCTTGATGATCTTTATGGCCTTCCTGGGACATTGAGTGCTGTAGGTGTCCTGGAGGGCTGGTAGTTTGCCCCCGGTGATGCGTTGGGCAGACCTCACTACCCTCTGGAGAGCTTTGTGGTTGCGGGCGGTGAAGTTTCCATACAAGGCGGTGATACAGCCCGACTGGTTTTTGGTGCCAAACTAGATTTCTTCAGACTCCTGAGGTAGAAGAGGTGCTGTTTGACCTTCTTCACCGCACTGTTTGTGTAGGTGGATAATTTCAGATCATCAGTGATGTGTTTGCCGAGGAACTTGAAGCTTTCCACCTTCTCCATTGCAGTCCTGTCAATGTGGATAGGGGCATGCTCCCTCTGCTGTTTGCTGAAGTCCACGATCAGCTCCTTTGTTTTGTCGACATTGAGTGAGAGGTTATTTTCCTGGCACCACACTCCCAGAGCCCTGACCTCCTCTCTGTAACCTGTGTCGTCCTTGTTGGTAATCAGGCCTATTTCTGTTGTGTCCTCTGCAAACTTGATAATTGAGTTGGAGACATGTGTGGCCATCTAGTCATGGGTGAATAGGGTGTATCAGAGGGGGCTGAGCACACACCCTTGTGGGTCACCAATTTGTAAGTCGCTCTGGATAAGAGCGTCTGCTAAATGACTTAAATGTAAATGTAAATGTCCTGGTTCAGCAAAGTGGAGGTGTTGTGTCCTACCTTCACCACCTGGGGACAGCCCGTCAGGAAGTCCAGGACCCAGTTGCACAGAGTGGGGTTCAGATTCAGGGCCCTGAGCTTAATGATGAGCTTGGAGGACACTATGGTGTTGAATGCTGAGCTATAGTCAATGAACAGCATTCTTACATAGTAAGGAATAACCCCCTGTATTGGACAAAAATGAATGGCAAGTCATTGGCATCTGACAAAATATACACATTGGCCAATACCACCCAATTCGGGCGTTGATTCATCCAAAGTGTATTGCAAATGCCATATGGCAATTGCCAGTTGTAACACTTTAAAAATTCAACAGGGCAAATGCGCTCCACGGGAGTTTTCATATTGGATATGTAACCCAAATTAATGTCAAAAGTAAAATTTTGAAAAAATGAACTTTTTTCAAAAACTTATCACCCTTAAAAAAGTGCTTTCTGGACCCGTTTTTCGAAATTCTTTCGATTTTTTGTCAATTACACATGTGTAAGAACTGTATGAATATACTTTTGTCAATTTTATTATCATAATTTTTTTTAATTTTTTATATGCGCATAAGGAATATGTTTTGTCCAATTCCAATATGATTTCATAGGAAGTCAAAAAGTCAAAAGTCAAAAATGTCAAAATTTTGTAAAAAACTTCACACACCCATAAAAAAGTGCTTTCTGGACCGTTTTTCGAAATTCTTTCGATTTTTGTCAATTACACATGTGTAAGAACTGTATGAATATACTTTTGTCCAATTTTATTATCATAATTTTTTTTTTTTTTTTTACATGCGCATAAGGAATATGTTTTGTCCAATTCCAATATGATTTCAGTCAAAGGAATTTTGTCACACACCTAAAGTGCTTTTGTGGAAAGTCAAAAGTCAAAATGTCAAAATTTTGTAAAAATCAAAGAATTTGTAAAAAACTTCACACCCTTAAAAAGTGCTTTCTGGACCGTTTTTTGAAATTCTTTCAATTTTTTGTCAATTACACATGTGTAAGAACTGTATGAATATACTTTTGTCAATTTTATTATCATATTTTTTTTTATATATTTTTTAATTGTGCATAAGGATTTTTTTTGGGCCAAATGACGTAAGAAATTTGACATGCTCAAAATCCTGCAGAAATGCAAAATTGACTGGCCTGATGAACTCGGGATGGCCGGGCAGTGATAGTTGTTCCTTTCATCACTCGTTGTGTTGGCTTCATCATGTCCATTTTGTGATGTTTTTATAGAATCATATTGTAAGTGCAACGTGTTGCAATATGTTTCAATATGCATTTACCATATGAAAGTGACCTTGCTCAAAATGCAAAATTGACTGGTCTGATGAACACAGGATGGCCGAGCAGTGAGAGTTGTACATTTCCATCACTCGTTGTGTTGGATTTCATCATGTCCATTTGTTTATGTTTTCTCACTTTTTTGGTTCAATGGGCAGGTACCATCACGAATTTGTCATGCTATAAAAATCCTATGAAATTTAAGGATGGCCTTCTCCTGCAAATCACGTGCATTGTTGCAAATGGTTGTAAAATTTACCGGTCATTCTGAAATTGATGCCTGCTATGGGAACACAGGATGGCCGGGCAGTGATAGTTGTACATTTCCATCACTCGTTGTGTTGATTTCATCATGTCCATTAGGTGATGTTTTACACTATAGAATCATATTGCAAGTGCACGCATTTGCAATATGTTTCAATGTGCATTTACCATAAAAATATTTGACATGCTCAAAAATGCAAAATTGACTGGTCTGATGGACACAGGATGGCCGGGCAGTGATAGTTGTACATTTCCATCACTCGTTGTGTTGATTTCATCATGTCCATTAGGTGATGTTTTTTTCACTATAGAATCATATTGCAAGTGCGCGCATTTGCAATATGTTTCAATGTGCATTTACCATATGAAATTTGACATGCTCAAAAATGCAAAATTGACTGGTCTGATGAACACAGGATGGCTGAGCAGTGATAGTTGTACATTTCCATCACCTGTTGTGTTGATTTCATCATGTCCATTTGTTTATGTTTTCTCACTTTTGCAAAGTCACTGTGCATTTGCAATATGGTTCAATGGGCAGGTACCATCACGAATTTGTCATGCTATAAAATCCTGCAGGAATGTGAAATTGACTGGTCTGATGAACACAGGATGGCCGAGCAGTGATAGTTGTACATTTCCATCACTTGTTGTGTTGATTTCATCATGTCCATTAGGTGATGTTTTTCACTATAGAATCATATTGCAAATGCACGTGCATTGTTGTGCAACTGGTAACCCAAAAATTAAAATATGGTTGTAAATGCATTTACCGGTCATTATCCATATTAATGCTCGCTATGGGAACACAGGATACTACGGCAGTGATAGTTGTACATTTCCATCACTGCTGTGTTGATTTCATCATGTCCATTAGGTGATGTTTTTACACTATAGAATCATATTGCAACTGCGTGCATTTGAAAATATGGCAATGGTAACCAAAAATGAAAAATTTGAAATGCATCAAAAATGCAAAATTGACTGGTCTGATGGACACAGGATGGCCGAGCAGTGATAGTTGTACATTTCCATCACTCGTTGTGTTGATTTCATCATGTCCATTAGGTGATGTTTTTCACTATAGAATCATATTGCAAGTGCGCGCGCATTTGCAATATGTTTCAATGTGCATTTACCATATGAAATTTGACATGCTCAAAAATGCAAAATTGACTGGTCTGATGAACACAGGATGGCTGAGCAGTGATAGTTGTACATTTCCATCACTCGTTGTGTTGATTTCATCATGTCCATTAGGTGATGTTTTTTCACTATAGAATCATATTGCAAGTGCGCGCGCATTTGCAATATGTTTCAATGTGCATTTACCATATGAAATTTGACATGCTCAAAAATGCAAAATTGACTGGTCTGATGGACACAGGATGGCTGAGCAGTGATAGTTGTACATTTCCATCACTCGTTGTGTTGATTTCATCATGTCCATTAGGTGATGTTTTTTCACTATAGAATCATATTGCAAGTGCGCGCGCATTTGCAATATGTTTCAATGTGCATTTACCATATGAAATTTGACATGCTCAAAAATGCAAAATTGACTGGTCTGATGAACACAGGATGGCCGAGCAGTGATAGTTGTACATTTCCATCACTCGTTGTGTTGATTTCATCATGTCCATTAGGTGATGTTTTTCACTATAGAATCATATTGCAAATGCACGTGCATTGTTGTGCAACTGTAACCCAAAAATAAAAATATGGTTGTAAATGCATTTACCGGTCATTCTGATATTAATGCTCGCTATGGGAACACAGGATGGCCGGGCAGTGATAGTTGTACATTTCCATCACTCGTTGTGTTGATTTCATCATGTCCATTAGGTGATGTTTTTACACTATAGAATCATATTGCAAGTGCGCGCATTTGCAATATGTTTCAATGTGCATTTACCATATGAAATTTGACATGCTCAAAAATGCAAAATTGACTGGTCTGATGGACACAGGATGGCCGAGCAGTGATAGTTGTACATTTCCATCACTCGTTGTGTTGATTTCATCATGTCCATTAGGTGATGTTTTTCACTATAGAATCATATTGCAAGTGCACGCGCATTTGCAATATGTTTCAATGTGCATTTACCATATGAAATTTGACATGCTCAAAAATGCAAAATTGACTGGTCTGATGAACACAGGATGGCTGAGCAGTGATAGTTGTACATTTCCATCACTCGTTGTGTTGATTTCATCATGTCCATTAGGTGATGTTTTCTCACTATAGAATCATTTGCAAAGTCACTGTGCATTTGCAATATGGTTCAATGTGCATTTACCATATGAAATTTGTCATGCTCAAAAATCCTGCAAAATTGACTGGTCTGATGGACACAGGATTGAGCAGTGATAGTTGTACATTTCCATGAACTCGTTGTGTTGATTTCATCATGTCCATTTGTGATTCTGGTTGCATCTGTGCATTTTGCAATGGCATTTACCTCGTTAGGGTATAAAATCCTGCAGGAATGCAAAATTGACTGCTCCGATGAACTCGGGATGGCTGGGCAGTGAATGTCATCTCCATGGCTTGGGTGATGGTCCCTCTCCGATTTTTTGGTGATGGTCCCTCTCCGTTTAAACATATTGCTAATGTACAAAAGTCAACTAGCAAGTCAGTGTCCATCAGTCAATTAGATGTCATTTTGACACCAAACTGATACCAATTGACACCAAACCCACTTTTTCCAACTCATTTAGAAGCCAACTATCATATATGTCAGAGCAGGCCCATAATTCACAGCGCCTTTAGTTTAAAACATAATAAAAACGTAAAACACATAGTTACGTTCTAGCTGCGGGTCCAGGTCAGACATTATGTGAAGGCCTATGTGAGGCGACCCCGAATCCCGAGTTTCGGCTCGATAGGTCCTTCGGTGCCCGAGTAAAACCCTAATTGGTGCTGAAAATCCACTTTTTTCCATGCCTTGCTATGGGGTCCTTGAATGAGCTATCGGACCGAAACGTTGGGGTCCGTCTCTATGGGCCGAGCCGGTTCCAATGCACCTAGTCTTGTGTCTCTGAGACTTTTCTAAATGTCGCCATTTTCGTAATGGTCAAAATGAATTGAAATCATTGCAAATGTACGAGGCTATTTCTCGGTCCGAGAACCTTCTAGAGCCACCTAACTCACCACGCACTATCGACCCGAGGTCTAGAACAGGTTTCTAAAGTTTCGGAACTCTAGGTCTGACGGTTCTTTTAGCTCGAACAAAGCTAACTATTGAGGCACTGTCTGTCTCTACAACCCCCAATACGTCCCTCCTTCCAAGTTGTGTGTCTGTGTGATTTAGTTTTCCTTTGAAATTTTATGGGAAAAATGACTGATTTACAGTTCATGGGGGTTGCCTAATCACACATATGAAGTTTTGGACAGATCTGACTTTTTAACCCCTCAAAACAGCCCCTGAGACACCAATTAAGGCACTTCCGGTTGGCACAGGAAGCTATAAGTCAACACATATCCTCACTGGGCTATGCTTTTACAGAATCCTGTGTTTTAAGTCCTTACGTTAAGAATTGACTGATTTACACAGGGTTGAATGCACTATGTCTATCAAACTGCAGGCAGGTAATGGAAAAACACTTTTAGGGTGATTTTAACCACTTCCGGTTGGTCCAGGAAGCCTAGAATCAACACAGGTAGACCTCATACTGGCCTGATGGACTGGTACCAAAGACAGGTTCATACGGCATTCAGAACCCATATAGACTTCAGGTTGAATTTAGGGGTAAAGGCAATGTATTCCTATGGGGAGAGAAATCAATGCAAACTATTTGAAGTAAACACCTTCTTTTAACTATTAAGGGTTAATGCCACACGGTCAACGTTAGGCTTGCACGGATCGGAAGGACCTTAGGAACGTACCGAGGTCGAATTGTGCTTCTCACCCTAACGGTTCTCTCACTGTCACCCAAAAGCAAATGACATTGAGGGCCAGGCTTCCTTTTGCGCCTTCTTTTTTTCAAGGTCGCTGCACTCAGAGCGAGCTACGGTCAAGCGGGGCGTCTCGTTGAACTCTGCACAGCCTGGAGACTATGGTGATGCCATTTTTTGTGTTGATTTCAGAATGCCATTTTGGTGATGGTCCCTCTCCGTTTAAACATATTGCTAATGTACAAAAGTCAACTAGCAAGTCAGTGTCCACCAGTCAATTAGATGTCATTCTGACACCAAACTGATACCAATTGACACCAAACCCACTTTTCCAACTCATTTAGAAGCCAACTATCACATATGTCAGAGCAGGCCCATAATTCACAGCGCCATTAGTTTAAAACATAATAAAACGTAAAACACATAGTTACGTTCTAGCTGCGGGTCCAGGTCAGACATTATGTGAAGGCCTATGTGAGGCGACCCCGAAAATCCCGAGTTTCGGCTCGATAGGTCCTTCGGTGCCCAGGAAGTAAAACCCTAATTGGTGCTGAAAATCCACTTTTTTCCATGCCTTGCTATGGGGTCCTTGAATGACGATCGGACCGAAACGTTGGGGTCCGTCTCTATGGGCCGAGCCGGTTCCAATGCACCTAGTCTTGTGTCTCTGAGACTTTTCTAAATGTCGCCATTTTCGTAATGGTCAAAATGAATTGAAATCATTGCAAATGTACGAGGCTATTTCTCGGTCCGAGAACCTTCTAGAGCCACCTAACTCACCACGCACTATCGACCCGAGGTCTAGAACAGGTTTCTAAAGTTTGAACTCTAGGTCTGACGGTTCTTTTTAGCTCGAACAAAGCTAACTATTGGAGGCACTGTCTGTCTCTACAACCCCCAATACGTCCCTCCTTCCAAGTGTGTGTCTGTGTGATTTAGTTTTCCTTTGAAATTTTATGGGAAAAATGACTGATTTACAGTTCATGGGGGTTGCCTAATCACACATATGAAGTTTTGGACAGATCTGACTTTTTAACCCCTCGAAACAGCCCCTGAGACACCAATTAAGGCACTTCCGGTTGTCACAGGAAGCTATAAGTCAACACATATCCTCACTGGGCTATGCTTTTACAGAATCCTGTGTTTTAAGTCCTTACGTTAAGAATTGACTGATTTACACAGGGTTGAATGCACTATGTCTATCAAACTGCAGGCAGGTAATGGAAAAACACTTTTAGGGTGATTTTAACCACTTCCGGTTGGTCCAGGAAGCTTAGAATCAACACAGGTAGACCTCATACTGGCCTGATGGACTGTTACCAAAGACAGGTTCATACGGCATTCATAACCCATATAGACTTCAGGTTGAATTTAGGGGTGCAGGCAATGTATTCCTATGGGGAGAGAAATCAATGCAAACTTTTGAAGTAAACACCATCTTTTAACTATTAAGGGTTAATGCCACACTGTCAACGTTAGGCTTGCACGGATCGGAAGGACCTTAGGAACATACCTGAGGTCGAATTGTGCTTCTCACCCTAACGGTTCTCTCACTGTCACCCAAAAGCAAATGACGTTGTGGGGCAGGCTTCATTTTGGGCCTACTTTTCTAATGGTCGCTGCGCTCAGACCGAGCGAGCTACGGTCAAGCGGGATATCTCGTTGAACTCGGCACGGCCTAGACATTATGTTTATGCCATTGCCTGCTCTCTGTGTCTTTAAGAACCGCACTTTTTCACTCCATCCTTGCTGTGTGCGTGTGAGAGCTTTTCTTTGACATCTGCTGGGAGAAATGACTGATTTACAGTTCATGAGGGTTACCTAGTCACACATATGAAGTTTTGAAAAGATCTGACCTTTTTAACCCATGGAAACTGCCACTGTGACACCATTAAAGGCACTTCCGGTTGGCACAGGAAGCTATAAATAAACTCATATCATGATTGGGGTATGCCTTTACAGAATCCCGAGTTTTAAGTCTTTACGTTAAGAACTGAGTTATTTACGGAGGGTTTAGTGAGTGTGTGTTATTTCAGAAAATCATAGAAAATCACAGAAATCTCGCAGAGCCCGCAGCACACTTTAAAAAGATTCGTAAGAACAACCTGCAACTGGATCTGTAACCGTTGAAAAAAAAACACCTATCCGTGAACATCACCAAGGTGTCGTTGTACGATTTCTCTTAAATGACGATAGATAAATGGCTGGTTCTTTTTTATTGACACCGGAGGCTCCTTGACTTTGACGTGAAGTGGAAAAATAATTTCTCTATTTTCATTTTGGACCTTTAATCCCAGATAAATGGCCATAACTCAAAAACCGTTGAGGCCTAGACGCCATCTTGTTCGGGGCCAACTGCCCATTATGCCGCCCCTACGCTCACCGAGTTTCGGCTTCTAAATATTTTCAGTTTTCGAGATAAGGCCCCGTCGTGAATCGTGATGTTTTGTAGCAATAGCCATATGATTGCTTATGCCCTCTTGTGGGAATTTCCGGGACATGGGAAAAATGACATAAATCTTATTATTTTTGTAAAACGGAAACCGAATGTCCGACAACGTTCATTTGATGACTTCCTGGTAGGTCCGGCCCTGCCGCTCGGCCCGACGCCGTCCTTGAATTTTACAAACGATTTCGGACGTCTAGTAAGGGACCGTACATTTGCAATATGGACTTTCTCACTAACCATACAGGTACTGCCGAATTCTTCCCTTAAGGTATGTAAATCTAGCTGATCTGTCATAATATAATAGAGACAGTAGATCTAGCTGAAATGTCATAATATAAAAGAGACAGTAGATCTAGCAGGTCATAATAATGTATTCAACCTTATGTTCCCTGTACTCTCTATATATATATCTGTTTATTATATCTGTTGATAGAGGGCTCATATGTGAAACTATTCTAACTGAACATTTTCTTTCACAGTGACACTGACTCCGAATGGGAGTCTTATCCGGTGTCATGTGTGAATTTAAGTATGCTCTCTCTAATTCTCTCTTTCTCTCTCTCGGAGGACCTGTGCTCTAGGACCATGCGTCGGGACTACCTGGCATGATGACTACTTGCTGTCCCCAGTCCACCTGGCCTTGCCGCTGTTCCAGTTTCAACTGTTCTGCCTGCGGCTTTGGAGCCCTAAACTGTTCATTTTTACTCTTGAGGTGCTGTCCTGTTGCACCCTCTACAACCACTGTGATCTCCACCCGGCACAGCCAGAAGAGGACTGGCCACCCCTCATAGCCTGGTTCCTCTCTAGGTTTCTTCCTAGGTTTTTGCCTTTCTATAGAGTTTTTCCTAGCCACCGTGCTTCTACACCTGCATTACTTGCTGTTTGGGGTTTTAGGCTGGGGCTATATAAATTGATTTGATTTGATAGAGGACTGAGGGTATTCCAAATATTGAAAGTGTGTAAATAGTTACCCATGTTATTTTGCAAATGTATATATTTATATATTTTATTTAATCAATAATTATTTTTTTCCCATTTATTTATTTTTTCATTTATTTTTCTAAAAAAATGTTTGGGGGGGTTGTTAGAATACCATTTTGGTATTTTGTATATAGTTATTTGTTTCAAAATGTATACCTTCACCAATTTGGCCACTTGGGGAACATTTGGGCTACTTGTGTGGGACACCTGGGTGACTTCATGATAAATGTCATGTAGCACACTCATTTTGGACGTTATCATTCTGAAACTTTGCACAAGTACTGCTGCCCTCTCATATTTTTCACTGAAATTGTCCCCATCATCCTATCTGAATGTTTGTTTTATCTTGTTCATTTTAAAGATGATGCAAAAAAAAAAAAAAAAAAAAAAAAAACGTATGTTTTTTTTCATTGTTTTATCTAAACCAGATCTATTGTGTTATATTCTCCAACATTCAATTCACATTTCCACAAACGTCAGAGTGTTTTCTTTCAAATGAAGAATATGCATATCCTTGGTTCTGTGCCTGAGCTACAGGCTGTTAGATTTGGGTATGTCTTCAAGCGGAATTGCACAAAGTAGGGGGGAGCTCTAAGAGGTTTTAAACCGACGTATAACACTTCTATTTTTATGAATGTTTAATTTGACTATTTCTGTATTTTGAATTTGGCGCTCTGCAATTTCCCGGACGGTCGTGTCCCACCTGCCCAATAGAAGTTAAAACATGCTCACATATCTTTTTAAATTCATCACAATACTTTAACACTCCTGTTAAAGTTTAACCTCGAGCGACGAGCAATCCCGTATCCGGCAGCGTAATCATAGCCTCAAGCACGTTACCATAACGCAACGTTTCCTATTCATGAAAATCGCAAATGAAATGAAATTAATATATTGAAAGACAAGCTTAGCCTTTTGTTAACAACATTGTCATCTCAGATTTTCAAAATATGCTTTTCAACCAAAGCTACACAAGCATTTGTGTAAGAGCCTAGCATAGCATTAAGCCTAGCATTCAGCAGGCAACATTTTCACAAAAACAAGAAAAGCATTAAAATAAAATAATTTACCTTTGAAGAACTTCGAATGTTTTCAATTAGGAGACTCTCAGTTAGATAGAAAATGTTCATTTTTTCCCAAAATATTATTTGTGTAGGAGAAATCGCTCCGTTTTTTTTCATCACTTTTGGCTAAGAAAAAAAAACAAATTAATTCACTACAACGCCAAACTTTTTTCCAAATTAACTCCATAATATCGACAGTAACATGGCAAACGTTGTTTAGAATCATCCTCAAGGTGTTTTTCACATATATATTCGATGATAAATCCTTCGTGGCAGTTGGGTTTCTCCTCAGTAGCAAACGGAAAAGTACTTGCAGCTGGAGATTACGCAATAATTGCAATGGAGGACACCAAGCGAGCACCTGGAAAATGTAGTCTCTTAGGGTCAATCTTCCAATGATATGCCTACAAATACGTCACAATGCTGCAGACACCTTGGGGAAAACGTGGAAAGGGTAAGCTGACTCCTAGCTCCTCCACAGCCATATAAGGAGTCATTGCCATGAGGCGGTTTCAAAAAGTGCGGCACTTCCTGATTGTATTTTTATCTGGGTTTTTTCTGTAACATCAGTTCTGTGGCACTCACAGACAATATCTTTGCAGTTTTGGAAACGTCAGAGTGTTTTCTTTCCAAAGCTGTCAATTATATGCGTAGTCGAGCATCTTTTCGTGACAAAATATCTTGTTTAAAACGGGAACGTTTTTCATCCAAAAATTAAAAGAGCGCCCCCTACACTGAGGTAAACACTAATGCTTATTACTTCAAATAAATAAAAACATTTAATACAAATATTATTCAGATACAGAAGGGTTCTACGTAGAACCCTTCTTTCCTTTCAAATAATCCTTCTTGCCTTCCAATAATCATCAAATAACAATTTCTTCCAAAAAATGTTCTTCGGATGAAAAAGCTTCTATGTAGAACTCTTTGCCTTACATAGAATCATTGTCCTCCAAATATGAGTCTTCTGATAAACGGTTCTTGGTAGAACCCTATCCCTCTGCAAAGATTTTGTAACCCTTTTTTCTAAGAGTGTACAGTAAAAGAGTATAAAACATAAGAAGGCAAGATAACCATGCATGATACAATGTGTCAGTTAATTAATCAGACATAAAAAAAACACAAGTCATAGAGAGGGCATTGTGACAGAGTGAGTTAAGGTTCTGACTGTATCCTTATGCCCTGTTTAGTTCCTCTGTGCCAATGAGCTGGCGGTCTTCATCGAAGGCTACTTCCTGAAGAACATGGTGCTGCTGATTGAGGTGGAGGCTTTCAAACAACTACTGTACGAGATGCCTGTTACTGTGAGCCCCGGACCCTGCCTGAGCCCCATCTCCGATGTCCTCCATGACCTGGAGAAAACTCTAGCCACCCGCATCCAGTCAATTCACCTCTCCTCCTCCAAGGGCTCCATTGTGTGACCTCTCTGGGTTATTTAAACACACTTACAATCACCCAGTAATGTTATTGCAACATCCACTACCCCAGTTCATTCACCTGTCCCCTGATGTTAACATTTTCATAACATCCCTTTACTGTTACTGCTATTTCAAACCCTGTCCATCTACCTGTCCACACTAGAGAGTGCTGTTGGTTTATGTGACAGGTCTGGGTGCTTACACTTTCACAACATTGTGGCAGAGTTACACTGCAGCGTCCAGCCCTCTGACAGCTCCATTGTCTTCTCTTTGTTACAGGTTTGAACATTGTTGTAATACTTCTCTAACGTCACTGCACCATCCAATACATAAAGGAAATATTTTAAAAATGTATGACTTGTTACAGGCATATAATATGCCCATGATAATAAAATGTACAATTGTATTTCATATGAGATGCATACGTAGAATAGGACCCTTTTCCTGAAAGAGTGGAATAACTTGTAGAATAAAAACTCTACTTTGAAAAATGAACTCATTCAGTGGTTAGTATCTGGTATAAGAGTTTACTTGGCTTTGTAATATTTTTGTTTGTATAATTGGGATGCAAATCTGTTTGGTGCCAGAGCAGGTGACTAAAGTAAAGGAAAAAATGTCAAACTTTAACTAAACCAACCACAAAAAGTTCACTGTAAAAAAAATCTGGTTGTTTTTATGGTAACTTAGTGGCAGCCAGTTACTGTAAAAAAAAAAAAGACACAGTATGTTACTGTAAATTCCAAAGAAACTTTGGTTTAATAGTATATTACTTTACATTTCAATAATGTACTGTTAAATCATTTTTCTTTTTTACATTAACGGTGTATTCTTGGAAGTGCATTGTAGCAATGATTTCAGAGTGATTTGAGAATGTAAACACATATGCCAACTCATTATCTTCATGTGTGGGACAGCATCTCACTCAGTCATCGATAAAGTATGCGCTGATGGAACATTTACACAACTGACCAATACTTCAGTGCTCCTTGAACTGTACTCCCAACAATCATTATCCATTTATGTTTGAAACATGGATGTTCAACTTAGACCAAACTTATGATATATTTATAAACAATGTCAATAATTTGCATGACACCTCTCAACTGTACTACCCTACTGTTGCGTTTCAGCAGAGCCAACCTCATAGACTACTTTGGAGGGAAGTGAAGAGTTTTCTAGCTATGACTAGCTATGACATACTGGCACTCTCGAGAAGGAAGGGTCTTCATGCTGTAATTGTGGGAAACAAGGTAAATATGTAATGAAAGTCAATTCTGTTGGTCGTTCTTTCTACAAACTAATGTACAGTATATTTAATTCACCTACAGTTGCTTGGATAACAGCATTGCTCTTGTTGGATGTGTTACCTGCCCAAACATTGTTCTTAAATGTTCAATTCTGGTAATGCAACACTGCATGTTAAATGTACAGTATGAATCTTTAGATTTTTCTGTTTAAGACTTTTTTTCGAAATGTGTGTGTCATGCAGATTGGTATAAGTGAGTAAAAGGTATTAGTCTCTGATATATGTAGGATTTCAAGCATGGGATGTTTTCCTTCTACACTGTGCAACTACTGATGCATTCCAAATAATCAAGGTTAAAAGGTGACACGGTAGTTCTTAGGTGATCCCCAAAATAGTTGATTGCCATGATAAGACATTGTCAAATCACGTGTAGATATTGAGATATACTGTATGTATAATATGCATAAGGTATTATGGTGCATGAAGTGGTAACACTTTTTTGGGGTAGTCCATCTGTAGATGCAAACTATCTGTTGATAAGCAACTCCTTGCTAAGGTTACGGTTAGGGTGAGGTTTAGAGTTAGGGTTAGTAGATAGTAATTTGAAACGTTGCTGATAGTCTGTAGATAGTCAGTCTGTAGAGCATCTACAGATGATCAAAATAAAGTGTTACCCATTAAGCAACATCCATCTATTAGATATCTATTTTCAATATAATTCCAGGGACATAGATTAATAAAATAGTTGCCGTGCAAGCAATGTCATAGAACACCATTTCAGATTGCTTTAAAGCCATATGTTTCAGCTTATTCTAAATAAACATGACCAGAGAGAATAGAGGGAGGAAACCACTAAACTGGCTTTGGGTCAAACAGGGCACAGTATGTCAGCCATTAAAATAAGATTGAATTATTATTTTTCTACCCCATACACAGCACTGTTTTATTTCATGATTTTCCACTGTTACTTTGTTTAACAAAGTGAAAAATATTATAAAAAGATCTAAGGTCTTCAGATTTAGCTAATATTTTATATAGGGCAGTATTACGTCCCTGCAAAAATAGGGCTATTATTTAAAAAGGTCTTCTGTGACAAATGTTGGCATTTTTAGTGCACAAGCAAACCCCATCTACAGGGCCGTAAACCTGAGTAGCTTTGATGTATCTCATACTAAACAACTCAAAGTAACACTCTGGGAAGGGTATGTGACTTTTATGCTATGTTTATAACATCTGGCATTCTGTTTCAAAGGATTTCCACATTCCCTAACACACCTGTACGTTCCAACTGACACAATGTTTTATGTAAAATTGCCATTGCATTTTCAAACATATTCAAAACAAAGCTTTTTTCAACCATTTTATTTCAAAACAATTACAGTAAGGTACTTAATTGGTACCCAGAAATGATTTGATATTGAAATAAAAATGGCTGTATTGGATCTTTAATCAATTCGCCGTGCACTGAGTGTGCAATTGTTATGACTACATGCTCATACTCAAAGACTTGGGGTTGGATTCAATCCGTATCGCGGAATATCTACATTATAGCTTGATTTAATTTAAAAGGCAGTGTAAATTTTAACGCAGATCTCCCGCGATACGGATTAAATTCAGACCTTGGTATGTGAGAAAAAGCTATTCGGATTGAATAGAGCCCCAAGTATTTGAGTCAAGGATGAGCATGTGAGGAGCCCATCTAGTCATAACAATTACACACACAGTGTGTATGTGTGTGTGCAATACATACAGTTGAAGTCGGAAGTTTACATACACTTAGGTTGGAGTCATTAAACTTGTTTTTCAACCACTCCACACATTTTTGTTAACAAACTATAATTTTGGCAAGTCGGTTATCTACTTTGTGCATGACACAAGTAATTTTTCCAACAAATATTGTTTGCAGACCGATTATTTCACTTATAATTAAATTCACTGTATCACAATTCCAGTGGGTCAGAAGAAGAAGTTTTAAAACTGTTTTTTGTTACTACATAATTCCATATGCATTATTTCATAGTTTTGATGTCTTCACTATTATTCTACAATTTAGAAAATAGTACAAATAAAGAAAAACCCTGGAATGAGTAAATGTGTGCAAACCTTTGACTGTTACTGTATGTGACTCGTTTCTTGAAACTTGGCATATGTTGCACATCATTAGTTTACAGGAGAGGCATTTGAAGGTAAACATTTTTTAATCAAAATATTTTTGTCGGCAGAAATGCCTTCTGGAACATGTGAACTTTAAATGTGCCTTAATTAACATTCCATCTGTAAATGCGATTAACATTTTTAAATTACGAGCCTAGTTTGTGACACTGAACATTAGTCTAGGTGCGGCAAAACTAGGGCCTGAAGGACTTGCCTTGTTGATAGTGTTGTTAATAAGGCAGAGCCTTAAAAAAAAAAAAAAAGTATTCTATTATGTGTAGGGAAGTACTTATACATTTGCTTAGGTCCAACCTAATGGACAGACTTATCCCCAGCTTAGCTACTGTTGTATCAATATGTTTCGACCATGACAGTTTCACTTCAATTTTCTCAATTTCCACAGTATTCATTACTATATGTAGTTTAGGTTTAGGGTTTAGTGAATGATTTGTCCCAAATACAATGCTTTTAGTTTTGGAAACATTTAGAACTAACTTATTCCTTGTTACTCATTCCAAAACTAACTGCAGCTCTTTGTTATCTGTTGCAGCCATTTCAGTTGATGTAGTAAATGACGTGTATAGTGTTGAGTGATCTGCATCAGAGTTGTGGACTCGCATCACATGACTTGGACTCAAGTCAGACTCGAGTCACAAATATGATGACTTGCAACTCAACTTTGACTTTAACACTAATCACCCGTGACTTGACTTGAACTTGAGCAATATGACGACCTGAATTGATACCCTCCCCAAGCCCAACTATTAAAAATTATGCTATTAAAAAAAGTGTGCAGTTCATCAACTCTTCATTTAACTTCTTGGTGACAGGGGGGCAGTATTGAGTAGCTTGGATGAATAAGGTGCCCAGAGTGCCTGCTACTCTGTCCCATATGCTAATATATGCATATTATTAGTAGTATTGTATAGAAAACACTCTGAAGTTTCTAAAACTGTTTGAATGATGGCTGTGAGTATAACAGAACTCATATGGCAGGTGAAACCCTGAGACAAATCCAACCAGGAAGTGGGAAATCTGAGGTTTGTAGTTTCTTTTAAAGCATACTGTTAGCTAGCTAGTTAACATTAGCTGTCTAGCTCTCTAGCTAATGTTACGTGTATCATATCGTCAATCAGATTTTTTAACATAATCCCTAGCTGTGTACTGTCACTTTCCATGTTGTCTGTTGTCTGTAGCTTGTGAGGTGTGGAAACACTTTGTTGCTTTTATGTATTTTGTCTTGTTGCTTTTTGTTCTATGTTGCTCTGTCTGTATGCTACGTCTTGCTTGTCCTATGTTGGTCTGTGTGTGCTTACTGCTCAATGATTGTCTGTGTTGTAATTGTTTTTAATAACCTGCACAGGGACTGCGGTTGAAAATGAGCCGTATGGCTAAAACCTCCACTTTTACTGAAACGTTGATTAAACACAATATTTATTCCATTCTAATGAGCCATTTACTTTATGTTTGTAATGTTATCTTTTATTATTTCTTATTGTTGTTGCATTGTGGAGAATGAACCTGCAAGTACTCCCATCCTCTTGCTCTTTTGCACCCCAGCATCTCTACTTGCACATCATCATCTGCACATCTATCACTCCAGTGTTAACGTTAAAATTGTAATTATTTGGCCTCCATGGCCTATTTATTGCCTTACCTCCCTACTCTTCTACATTTGCATACACTGTACATAGATTGTTCTATTGTGTTATTGACTGTACCTTTGTTTATGTATAACTCTGTGTTGTTGTTTTTGTCACACTGCTTTGCTTTATCTTGGCTAGGTCGCAGTTGTAAATGTGAACTTGTTTTCAACTGGCCTACCTGGTTAAATAAAGGTGAAATAAAAAAATAAGGATGCATGCTGTTGGACGGTGTATACCATGTGTATCCCATATAAATTTGAAACTTGCTTCTATCCAGATGTATCTATCTTCATCCTCAGAATCCTCCCTTATTATCAAATATAATATATTAACTGCCGTCTTGAGCATACAATCTTCTATTCTTCTACTCTTAACCCTTTCACACGTACCATCACACGGGTGTGATCGTTCTACAGTGGTCCCTGAAGTGTACGATCACACCCATGTGATTAGAACACTCATTTTAGAATGCTCTTTAGAACGGCAGTTTCGAAAGACGCAAAAATTAGGGTTTGAGCTGGCCACACTTTTTTCAGAAACTATTTACACAAACACAGTCCTTACAAAGTTATGTCCAGAATGTCAGTAGTTTATTTTTTGGATGCAATGTTCAGATATTCACAGAAGTAAATATAGCGTAACTGTTAGAGGAATTCTAAATTCCTATATGTTTTGTAGCCAAAACCAAATTCACACTCTATCTATTTCATAATAAGTTGTAAATGTATTATTTGCATGAAATAGTGAGATACCAGTCTTAAAAACAAGTTCAGCATTTATTCTTGATGAGTACTGACCCAAAATACAAAGAACATTACATTTTAAAGAGAAGATAAAAATGATGTCATCAGTTCTCACACTTTCTCCGATCCACACAATAGCGCAGTGTCTTCAGGTCTGTCTCCTACTCCCCTCATAAAGCAAACATTCCAATCTGTCTAAAAGATATACTCTTCTCCACTAGTGGAACATCAAAGAACATTCTTATCTGTCTAAAGAGATATACCCTCCTTCTCCCTTAAACCCGCAAGGTACAGACAATTCATTCGTTTTAACTACATTTTCAGTCCTAGTTTAACTAAAAACCCATACATTTCATACCACAACATAATAGTATTAAAATAAATGGTTCTAATTTAAATGTATACATAATTAATAATTTCAACTATAATTTCCTCCAACAGTAACACAATCATCCTAACCGGAAAAATGTAGGCTACATTTGTCCTAGCGCTGAGGAAAGATTGACCCAACACAAGCAGTCATATTTTCTAACTCTCGGCTGACATAAACTACAATATGAATTAGCTAATAGCAATTACTATATATAATTAATCACATCACGGGTGAGCTCACCATTGATCGAAATAACTAGGTAAAACACTTTATAGAAATCGAAAGTAATCCGACGATTACTTTCAGTGTGCAGCCATGCATTTTTTCCTCACAGAAACCGAAGATAATAAGAGAGGACGAGATGAGTTTGGTCTGTTTATGTTGAAGCTGTGTGTCATCTACCGTTGTTCACATCCCACCATTAATTTCCGGAAGTCCTCAGAGATTTAGTGAACTCTTACTCACCTCATTTTGTTATAACATCTTTGGTCAAACAGACGTGAAACCCAGAATGTATTGTATGTCAACAAACATGGCTACACAGCTGGAATTAGCTTAGCTCATCATAATCAGTACAACCTTCAAAAAAGTATTTTACATACATAATATGTGCCCATTACAATCTGTTTAAGAATCGGAATGCATGATTTGTCACCTAGAATTGAAAACATGTGAATAAAACTGTAAATACACAAATAATTGCCACACAAAACATTTTCTGATAGTGATTTATTGATACAAGTGGCGCTTGCCGGCAGTCAACCATGTAACCTCCCACTCTGCGCCATTCAGTGTTGTTGTTTATGTATGTAGCTAGTGAGCTAAGCTGTAGCATTAACAATGTCTTTCAAAAGGAGACAACTCACAAATGTGGAAATTCTGGAGATTTTTTAAAATTCTGACAACGAGTCTGAGTATGAAAGTCAGGAATCAGATTCTGACAGTGACAGTGAAAAGCTGCCCCCCAACCTTGTAGCCATTGAGAACCCTGAATCTCAATATCCCTTGTCCACTGACGAAGTACCAGGTCCCTTTGAAGATGCTGGTGGTGATGGAGGCAGACCGACAGTGGATGATGTACAGGAGTTCTGTGGTAGCTGGAAGGCCACCAGTCATTTCACCCCTCCTCGCTCTGCTGTTTGCTTTGACGAGTCCCAGTCTGGAGTGCAACGCCCCTTGCCATTTCCAACTGAGGCAGAGTGCTTCAAGTTGTTTCTGACAGAGTAGCTGGTGGGAGACATAGTTGAGGAGAAAGAGTAATCTGGTTGATAGCCCATTCACTGCTCAATAGGGACGCATAGGAACGCAGCGCTTTCAAAACATGAGGCACTTCCGGATAGGATTTTTCTCAGGCTTTCGCCTTCAACATCAGTTCTGTTATACTCACAGACAATATTTTTACAGTTTTGGAAACTTTAGAGTGTTTTCTATCCTAAGCTGTCAATTATATGCATATTCTAGCATCTTTTCCTGACAAAATATCCTGTTTACTACGGGAACGTTTTTTTTTTTCAAAAATGAAAATACTGCCCCCTAGTCACAACAGGATAAGAAGATATTTTTCCATCTGATCGACACTGCTGTCCTCAACGGCAGAATAGTTCACCGTCAACTAACAGGTGAGATGATTACTGAACAAGGTATTTTTGTAATTGGATGTACAGTTCACATACAAATCCATTATGCAATTATAGTGACAATATCTCACCCACCTACCCACTGCCTCATCATCCTCTAACCTTCCTCATCCTCCCCACTCCCTCATAGGTAAAGTAATTACCTACCAACCTCATGAGAGAGCTGCTCGGCGCCGATCCACTGGGGGTCGTCCTGCTGTAGACAATCCCCTACGCCTCACTGCACGGCATTTTCCCTGCAAAGTCCCTCAAACTGCTTCTCAAGGTAGTCACACACGGAGGCATTGCAAAGTCTGCCTGTCTGGCGCCGGGAGAAGTAAGCAGAGGAAGATGACAAAATACATGTGTTTAGCTTATGATACACCTATATGTATTTCACCATGCTTTGAGGAGTATCACATGCTCAAGCATTATTGAGCACATCTGCAGCAATAAGTGACTGACTGACCTGACAGGTGACTTGACAGGTGACCAGCCATGATACTATGCTTTTAGAGATGGGGGTGGAAATGCAGTTGTTGTTCAGTCACTGCATGGATATTAAATATGGGTCATGCATATTCAGTTTTTTGTCCTCTAGTAAAACAAGTTGTTGAACCAACTACCAATACTGCAATAAAATAGATGAGTATTACATATTGGCATATGTGTTTTCTTGCTGTGTTTTCATCCAGTAAAACTGTCAAGGAGTGTACGTTAGCATACAAAAGCTGTCCTCATTCTTCAGCTCCAAAGATGTCCAGCTCCAGTTATGGTATTGGCAAATAATGTTTGTGGTTTTCTGAAAGTACAGAATAAAGAGGAATTATTCATTAGAATACAATATAAGGATATAGCAATAAAACAATACTACAAAGAAGTAACATAATAAACACTGCTTTAAAAAATAGTTTATTGCATTGACAAAATCACAGATTATAACAGTTATAACACATACTAACTTTTGAGCTCCACAAGGGGGCAAGGCAGGGCAGAACAGAGCTATAAACCAAATAAACAAACCATGGTCATATTTTTTATTTATTTAACTAGGCAAGTAATTTAGAACAAATTATTATTTACAATGATGGCCTACACCGGCCAAACTCAGACAACGCTAGGCCAATTGTGCGCCGCACTACAGGACTCCCAATCACAGCCAGTTGTGATACAGCCTGGATTTGAACCAGGGTGTCTGTAGTGACGCCTCTAGCACTGAGATGTAGTGCCATAGACCGCTGCGCCACTTGGGAGTCATAAGGCCATGTAGCTTCAAAATACAACATAAGATAATACTTCTCTGACGCAATTAGCATTGTTTTACAGAGCTAATAGAAGAATGTGGTTACATAAGCACGATTGACTATAACACCATAAAGGTTATATAATGAGTAACGTTACCTCACGTGTCCGCGGTGATAAAGAAAATACACAAATATATTATGCTCCATACATACAGTACGCTACAATAGAAATGTGGAATGGAAAATGTGAACACGTGTGCAGATCCTGTTCTGACGGGAGATGAGCGAATGTCTGCAGACGTGAACTGCACAAACAATTGGGAAGTGTCCGTGGCAGAAATGTCCCAAAAATGTAATTGTCCGCAAAAGTAAAAATGAATATTTTTATGTGAATGAATGAGGAGGCGGAACACACCTAAATTCAAACTGTTTTTAGAAAAAAAATACTTGTCAGAAAATCATTTGAACGTGAAGTTGAAACAACCTATAAATATAAACAGGCTGCATGCTGTAGTTTGAGGGCAGCGCGGATAGAATTTACGTATCAATCACATTCTGGAATGGAGAGAACATTCTAACATCACATGCATAAAAAAACTCACGCTGGGGTGACCGTTAGAGATATTTGGAACTCACGCATGAAAGGGTTAAACCCTAAAATACTATTTCTATCCCTTTTTCAATCAAAATCCTAAATTGCATCATGCATCTTAGGTTTCCTTGGCAGCTGGGTGCTGTTTGATCCAGAGCATTCTGGGAGGTTGGGCTGAGGTATGTCTGAATCAGAAAGGCTACAGGCTTTATCCGATTAGCAACCACCGGATCTGGGCTGCATCGAAAATGCCAGCCCTTTCCCTATATAGTGTACTACTTTTGACTAAGCCTCACAGGGCCCTGGTCAAAAGGAGTGCGCTATATCATTGAGCAGCCATGCCTGCTGGGTATTAAAAGCCCTGCTTTGAGTGAAACGCACGTATTCCTTATTGCTTCATCTCCTCATCATGCTTTTTCTCTCTTTCTTCTCTCCTATTGGTTCATCAGGAGGCCACTATTGGGGATCATCCCCTCAAGGCATTCCACTGCACTTCATCCACTTCAACAGGAATTCCTTGGAGCCCTTCGTAAATAAATGTCTTTGCTTTGGTCTTTCTGATGCGGTAGCTTATTGTCAGATGGGGTCTGATTTGTTGTGGCATAGTTGCATGTGCAGGCCAACTATTTAGCATGCAGACTGCTCTCTCCTTGATTCATCAAAGTAGCCACCCTTTGCGTTGATGACAGCGTTGCACACTCTTGGCATTATCTCAACCAGCTTCACCTGGAATGCTTTTCAACAGTCTTGGAGCTCCCACATATGCTGACACTTGTTGGCTGCTTTTGCTTCACTCCGACTGAGAAACAGCTTCTATCTCAAAGCCATCAGAATGCCAACACTAGCCGTCTACCACCCGGTTACTCAACCCTGCACCTTAGAATCACTGGCCACTTTAATAATGGAACACTAGTCACTTTAACAATGTTAACATACTGTTTAATTCATTTCATATGCATATACTGTATTCTACTCGATTCTAGTCAATGTCCCTCCGACTTTGCTCGTCCTAATATTTATATTTCTTTATTGCATTCTTTTACTTTAAGATTTGTGTGTATTGTTGTGTATTGTTAGATACTAATACACTGTTTAAGCTAGGAACACAAGCATTTTGCTACACCAACAAAAACATCTGCTAAGCATGTGTGTGTGACCAATAAAATTTGATTTGACTCCTTACATTTTTTATGCTTAATATGATACGTGGGATGGTAGTGTCCCACTTGGCCAACCTCCAGTGAAATTGCAGAGCGCGAAATTCAGATATTTTACATTCTTGAAAATATGTGTTATACATCAAAATAAAGCTTGACTTCTTGTTAATCCAGCCAAGGTGTCAGATTTCAAAAAGGCTTTACGGCGAAAGCAAACCATGCGATTATCTGAGGACAGCGCCCAGCACACAAATGCATAACAAATCATTTTCAACCAAGGAGTTGCGACATGAAAGTCAGAAATTGCGATACAATATATTCCTTACATTTGAAGATCTTCTGTTGGCACTCCAAAAGGTCCCAGTTACATTAAAAATTGTCCTTTTGTTCGCTAAATTCCTTCTTTATATCCATAAAAACTCAGTTTAGCTGGCGAGCTTCAGTCAATAATCTACTCCTTCAAAATCCATACAAAATGAATCCCAAACGTTACCAATAAACAAAAAACAAGTCAATCAACGTTTATAATCAAACATTAGGTACCCTAATACGTGAATAAAATTTAAGACGGAGAATCGTCATCTAGTGGAAGCCCTAGGAACTGCAATCGGGGACGATTCCACCCTATTATAAAAGTGCCAGCCATTGAAATCAGTGATATGCTGAATTTTTCTGGGGGGGGATGGTTTGTGCTATGGTTTTCGCCTGCCATTTCAGTTCTGTTATACTCAGACATTATTTTAACAGTTTTAGAAACTTTAGAGTGTTTACTATCGAAATCTACAAATTGTTTGCATATCCCAGCTTCTGGGCCAGAGTAGCAGGCAGTTTACTTTGGGCATGCTTTTCATCTGGAAGTCAAAATACTGCCCCCTATCCCAAAGGAGTTTTAACAGGACAGGAAAAGAGTCCAATTTACGTACTAATAAAAATAACATCATGATCATCCCTACTGGAGTGTGGAGTGTGCCCCTGGCTATCCTTAAATTCAAAATATTTGCCTAACTAATTTTTACTTTTGATACTCAAGTATAATTAAAACCAAATACTTTTAGACTTTTACTCAAGTAGTATTTTACTGGGTGACTTTCACTTTTACTTGAATCATTTTCTCCTAAGTTATCTTTACTTTAACTCAAGTATGACAATTGGTTACTTTTCCACCACTGGCACTGTCTCTTTCCATCTCTCACCCTCTCTTTCTGTCTATCTTCCCCCTCTCTCTTTCAATCTCTTTCTCTTTTCACTCTCTCTCTAGCCCTGATTATACCTGGTGCTAGCATGGGTCCTTTGTCCTGATCTTGTCTACATTCAATTGTGCCCACATTTACAGAAATATATCAACACATTATATTAAAATGTGTCTCTTATCTGTCCGCTCTCAGATTTCCTGGTCCCTTTCTTTTATATAAATTATTTCACAGCTATTCTTTCAAAATCATATGTATTTATTGTAAGACACATGTTGATATAATCAGTTAATGGTTCTACCTAACAAAGACTTTAGAGTGTCGAATTATAATGATTTCAATGGTTTCTCTGTCAAGATCTGCTTGTAAGATATCCAGACACAATGGCTGAGGTTCAAACTCATGGAAGACACACCCTCGTACACTTACCCTCACCTTATTATGCCCTTGGGGGATCCCCGTCACCATCCTGGCGGGTGGTCCAAATGATTAGCCAAGCAAGGGAAGTTTGCAACGTAAGCCCTCAGCCCTCATTTTTAGTTGAGTTTGCGAGTGTACAATTATGTTCAATCTCCCCAGAATTCAATTTGCGACGATTGCACATCCGCTAAGAAAAGTCTGCCAAAAATTAAAACCTCAACGTCAATATGCAGTCAACATACAAGTGTAAGTAAAAACAAATTTAAATCAGTTAGAAATTGTGCAACTAATGTACATGACGGCACAAACACAAAAGTAATGATATTTTTGATTAGTTAGCTTTTGGAAATTCTAGAAATAAATAATTTTCCTTCTTTAGAAGTTCCAGCTAGGCATACTAACTTTATTTAGCTAGTTCATTTTCGAGCTATCATACAGTAGGCGTATATTAATAACTATATATTTAACGTAAGTAGACATGCAATCATAATTGACTGTAGTGCATATAATGCACCCACTGAAAACACAATCATAGCGGGATGAATGAGTCATTTCCGGTCAAGGGCGGTCCATTTAAAAATAATTCCATCCTGCCTCGCCCCTTGCCCTGCAAGTGTATACTCAGACATCATGATACATAATCAGAAGTGTCCACTTAATTTGAGGGTTGAGGGGATAGGGTGTGTCTTTTAAATGTTTGGACTACAGCCAACATGTGTCTGACTATCTCCCGAGGTGTGCAAAATGATCTGATCGCAATGTGCCTTTTGATTGTGCCCACATTTTTAGACAGGTGTAGGCAATCAGAATGTGGACAAGATCAGGAGCAAGGTGACAAGTTATAACCAGGTATAAACGGGGCTTCTCAAACTCCACTCTCTGTCCTAACGAAACCACCATTCAAAGCTGCTTTCTCTTCCACAGAAACTCCAGCTGAGATTAATAATTTATTTAATAACTCATCAAAGAGTTATCCTGGGGTTCACACACGGGAACAGTTCAGCTGTCTGCTCCATCATAATTAAAAGTATCAGTGTCCTCACTCTGGGACCAGTACGCCCTGTTCCTCCTCCACCGCACTCGCCCTGAGGTGCGTGTCACCAGCCCGGTACCACCAGTGCCGACACCACGCACCAGGCCTCCAGGGTCCAGTACGCCCTGTTCCTGCTCCTCGCACTCGCCCTGAGGTGCGTGTCCCCAGCCCGTTACTAGCAGTGCCGGCACCATGCAACAGGCCTACTGTGCACCTCGGCAGTCCAGAGCGTCCGGCGACAGTACCCAGTCCAGAGCGTCAGGCGACAGTTCACAGACTGGAACATCCAAAGACGGGCCACAGTCCGGAACCTCCCTCAACGGGCCACAGTCCGGAACCTCCAACGATGGGCCACAGTCCGGGGCCTCCAACGACGGTCCCCAGTCCAGGGTCTCCAGCGGCGGTCCCCATTCCGGGGTCTCCAGCGGCGGTCCCCAGTCCGGAGTCTCCAGCAGTGGTCCGCAGTCCGGGGACTCCAGCGACGGTCCCCAGTCCAGGGACTCCAGCGACGGTCTCCAGTCCGGGGTCTCCAGCGACGGTCCCCAGTCCGGGGTCTCCAACGACGGTCCCTAGTCCGGGGTCTCCAGCAATGGCTCCCAGTCCAGGACATCCGGCGATGATCCACGCAGCGAGGGTCCCCAGCCCGGAGCCTACGGTGAGGATCTGCAGTCCAGAGCCTCCGACGATGATCCACGGGTCTGTGCTACAAGAGCGGACTCGGTGTAAAGAAGAGGGGCGGCGTCCAGAACCAGAGCCACCACCGAGGTTAGATGCCCACCCAGACCCTCCCATATAGGTTTAGGTTTGCAGCCGGGAGTCCGCACATTTGGGGGGGTACTGTCACGCCCTGACCTTAGTTATCTTTGTTTACTTTATTATTTTGGTTAGGTCAGGGTGTGACGAGGGTGGTATGTGTGTTTTTGTTCTGTCTAGTTTTTTTTGTATATCTATGGGGTTTTGGGATTGTCTAGGTAAATGTAGGTCTATGGTGGCCTGAATTGGTTCCCAATCAAAGACGGCTGTTTATCGTTGTCTCTGATTGGAGTTCCTATTTAGGTTGCCATTTCCCATTTTGGTTTTGTGGGTTATTGTCTATGTGTCGTTGCATGTCAGCACTCGTGTTATAGCTTCACGTTCATTTTGTTATTTTGTTAGTTTGTTCAGTGTTCTTCGTTTAAATAAAGAAGAATGTATTCATATCACGCTGCGCCTTGGTCTCTTCGTTATGACGAACGTGCACCGCAAGGGGGAGTTAGGGCACTCATTATGCATTTGGGTCGCAAGGTTTTTATATGACCAATCAATGCAATGACGAATTTGACGCAAGCCACCCATCACTGCTGACTTTCTTAAGCAAAGATGCCTGACAAAACATTACGGTGGAAGAAAATGTAAGTAATTATAACAACATAACGAGTCAAGCAAAACATTTACAATTGAGAGGAATATTGAGAGGTGTAGAAGACAGAAAGGGAAAGGGGTAAGAACAGAGGAGTAGAGGAGCAGGGAAGACAGCAAATGATTAATGAATTACAGTGCAACCCTAATATTCTCTCAGTTCATCACAATTACATAGTGTCTCTAGCGGGGTCCAACCTTTGGCCCCCAGTTGGCCAGAAGGTTATTTTAAGAGCGGGTGAGATGGCGATGCAGGGAGTGGCTTCCTCTCTCACATCAAAGCATATCTGCAGACGAGAGACAGATGGGTAGAGAAAGCATGATTAAGCTTTGTTGTTTTTATTCTAACATGGTCAGTCATCATATCATCAGGAGGTGAAATGCAAAACTGACCTTGGATCATTAACTCTGTGACTACTACATCTCTATTTCAATGTAAAGCATCTCTTTAATAATACTTCCTGTTGACCCAACCAAGTTACCTCTCACCTATGACCTCTCTGTGTCAGCCAGTTCAGATAAGGGAGCGGTTCACCAACAAAGCTGATATAAGAGAAGGGGGAGTGGGATGAAGTGAAAGAGAGAGACTGTTATTGAGAAAATTAGGTAGTTAACTTCTTGACACTACCCATCCCTTTAGCGGGATCATTTTTGTCAGCAACCGCTGAATAGCATAGCGCAACAGTCAAATAATATTACTAAAAAATATTCATATTCATGAAATCACAAGTGCAATATTGCAAAACACAGTTTAGCCTTTTATTAATCCACCTGTCATCTCCGATTTGAAATGATGCTTTACAGCAAAAGCAATCCAAGCGTTTGTGTAAGTTTATCGATAGCATAACATAACATTATGTACACTAAGCATTAAGGTCAGCTTTGATGATCTTCGGATGTTTTCACTCACTCGGTTACACAACAAATGTTCCTTTTGTTCCATAAAGATTATTTTTATACCCAAAATACCTCCGTTTGTTGTCGCGTTATGTTCAGAAATCCACAGGAAAGGGCAGTCACGATAACGCAGATGTATATTCCAAATAATATCCATAATGTCCACAGAAACATGTCAAACATTTTTTATAATCAATCCTCAGGTTCGTTTTAAAATATATATTCGATAATATATCAAACGGGTATGTAGGTTTTTCAAAACAAACGGGAGAAACAATGTAGCGCAAAACTCACTCTGAGAGCCCCCACCTATCCACTTACGCAATATGATCTTTCACGCTCATTTTTCAAAATAAAAGCCTGAAACTATGTCTAAAGACTGTTGACACCTTAACCTCTAGTCACACCCCATCCCGTGAACGGGACCGTTGTCATCATCTGACACTAATTAGCATAACGCAACGGACATAAATATTACTAGAAAATATTCCTATTCATGAAAATCACAAGTGAAATATATTGAGGCACAGCTTAGCATTTTGTTAATCACCCTGTCATCTCAGATTTTCAAAATATGCTTTACAGCCAAAGCTAGACAAGCATTTGTATACGTTTATCGATAGCCTAGCATAGCATTTTGTCCAGCTAGCAGCAGGTAACTTGGTCACGGAAATCAGAAAAGCAATCAAATTAAATCATTTACCTTTGATGAGCTTCGGTTGTTTTCACTCATGAGACTCCCAGTTAGATAGCCAATGTTCCTTTTTTCCCTAAATATTATTTTTGTAGGCGAAATAGCTCCGTTTGTTCTTCACGTTTGGCTGAGAAATTGCCCGGAAATTGCAGTCACGAAAACGCTGACAAAGATTCCAAATTAGCTCCATAATATTGACAGAAACATGGCAAACGTTGTTTATAATCAATCCTCAAGGTGTTTTAAAAATATCTATTAGATAATATATCCATCGGGACAATTCGTTTTTCAGTAGGACCGATTGGAGTAATGGCTACCTTTGTATTTTACGCGAGAATCTCTCATTGGCATGAGGCGGTTTAAAAAAATGCGGCACTTCCTGGTTGGATTTTTATCTGGGTTTAAACGATATCATATTCGCCATGATTAGAGACAATACTGTGCAGCTGTATTCATTGACCTGGCCAAGGCTGTCGACTCTGTCAATCACCACATTTTTATCGGCAGACTCAACAGCCTTGGTTTCTCAAATGACTGGTTCACCAACCACTTTACAGATAGAGTTCAGTGTGTCAAATCGGAGGTGATGTTGTCCGGACCTCTGGCACTCTCTATGGGTTACAATTGTTTCCCGACTGTTTCCCCTTTATATATCAATGATGTCGCTCTTGCTGCTGGTGATTCTCTGATCCACCTTTAGGCAGACAACACCATTCTGTATAGATCTGGCCGTTCTTTGGACACTGTGCTAACAAACCTCCAAACGAGCTTCAACGCCATACAACACTCCTTCTGTGGCTCTTCAACCGATTGCTGTCCGCACCCTCCCGCCTGACTAGCATCACTAGTCTGGAAGCTTCTGACCTAGAATATGTGGACAACTACAAATACCTAGGTGTCTGTTTAGACTGGAAAATGTCTTTCCAGACTCACATTAAGCATCTCCAATCCAAAATTAACTCTAGACTCGGCTTCCTATTTCTCAACAAAGCTTTCTTCACTCATGCCGCAAAACATACCCTCGTAAAATGGACTATCCTACCGATCCTTGACTTCGGCGATGTAATTTACAAAATAGCCCCCAACACTTTGCTAGGTAAAGCCCCACCTTATCTCAGCTCACTGGTCACCATGGCAACACCCACCCGTAGCACGCTCCAGCAGGTATATTGCACTGCTCATCCCCAAAGCCAACACTTACTTTGGTCGCCTTTCCTTACAGTTCTCTGTTGCCAATGACTGGAACCAATTGCAAAAATCTCTGAAGCTGGAGTCTTATATCTCCTCCTCTAACTTTAAGCATCAGCTGTTAGTGATCGGTAAGCTGCTCTGTACATTTACACAGCCAATCTGTAAATAGCACACCCAACTACCTCATCCCCATATTATTACTTACCTTCTTGCTCTTTTGCACCCCAGTATCTCTACTTGCACATCATCATCTGAACATTTATCACTCGAGTATTAATGCTAATTGTAATTATTTTCACCTCTACATTGTGCCTACATTTATCTTGTCCCCCCACACCAAACGCAATCACGACACGCAGGTTCAAGTATCAAAACAAACTCTGAACCAATTACATCAATCTGGGGACAGGTTGAAAAGCATTTAACATTTATGGCAATTTAGCTAGCTAGCTTGCACTTGCTTGCTAATTTGTCCACTTTAGTTAGCTTGCTGTTGCTAGCTAATTTGTCCTGGGATATAACCACTGAGTTGTTATTTTACCTGAAATGCACAAGGTCCTCTACTCCAACAATTCATCTACACACAAAACAGTCAACCAAATCGTTTCTAGTCATCTCTCCTCCTAAGCTTTTTCTTCTCTTGACTTTACATTCTAATTGACAACTTTCATAAATTAGGTGCATTACCACCACTGACCTAATTCGTCTTTCAGTCACCCATGTGGATATAACCAATGAGGAGATGGCACGTGAGTACGTGCTTCTATAAACCACTGAGTAGATGGGAGAGGCAGGACTTGCAGCGCGATCTGCAAGTCCTTTTTGGAGAAAAGTCCTCTGGTCTGATGAAACAAAAATGGAACTGTTTGGCCATAATGACTGGTGGGACTGGTGGGACTGGTGGCATCATGAGGTAGGAAAATAATGTGGATATATTGAAGCAACGTCTCAAGACATCAGTCAGATAGTTCAAGCTTGTTCGCAAATGGGTCTTCCAAATGGACAATGACATGCATACTTCCAAAGTTGTGGCAAAATGGCTTAATGACAGCAAAGTGAATGTATTGGATTGGCCATCACAAAGCCCTGACCTCAATCCTATAGAATATTTGTGGGCAGAACTGAGAAAGCATGTGTGAGCAAGGAGGCCTACAAACCTGACTAAGTTACACCAGCTCTGTCAGGAGGAATGGGCCAAAATTCACCCAACTTATTGCAGGAAGCTTGTGGACGTCTACCCGAAATGTTTGACACAATTTAAACTAAAGGCAATGCTACCAAATACTAATTGAGTGTATGTAAACTTCTGACCCACTTGGAATGTGATACAAATAAATAAAAGCTGAAATAAATCATTTTCTGTACTATTATTCTGACATTCCACATTCTTAAAATAAAGTGCTGATCCTAACTAACCTAAGACAGGAGATTTTTATTTGGATTAAATGTCAGGAATTGTTAAAAAAAAACTGAGTTTAAATGTATTTGGCTAAGGTGTATGTAAACTTCTGACTCCAACTGTATGTACATATAACTAGGAATAAAGTGACATAATACACGGTATTAACACCACATGGGATTTGTCAAAGAAGTTGGTGCAAAAAGGGTCAATGTAGATAGTCCGGGTTTCTATTTTGTTAACTATTTAGCAGTCTTATGGCTTGGGGTAGAAGCTGTTCAGGGTCCTGTTGGTTGCAGACTTGGCATATCGTGACCGCTTGCCGTGCATGATGCAATAATTTCCATGGTAATGTAGAATGTTCATTCAAATGATGCTAACTGATGTGGCTCACGCAATGGAATGTATTTTTTTTGTAATGTCAGTTGAGTTGATTCAACAAATCACAGCACAGACTGACAGGTACACTTCCGGCTTTTACTTACACTCGCAATTGCCGGCAGTCCACCCATTATGCCATCATTGTCTTGAATGGGAACACCCGTTCTATTCAATGAGGGGATTTGATTAATCTGGCCCAGGCACCGGGTAGGCATGTTTTGCACCAGGTGAATATTTTGAAACGGGCTGCTTCACAGGCATGAGTCAGCACATGGAGTAATGAGTACGATTCTGTGGGATGATCTCAAGTCCATATTCCTCGAGTCCTCTCTCCTCGTGTCCTTCTCAAAATACAATGTTACATCCAATGTGTTTTGAGAGGGAGAGAAGACGCAAATCATATGCAATTGGGATCTTCCCTGTGTTTACATACCCACACAGTTCTCAAAACTTAGAGAGCTACCGTTCTATCGGTTTTTAATCCAACACAAGCCTAATCAAGCTCACATGTTGGAGTGAAAACCTACAAGACGGTTTTTCTCCAGGAATATGTGTGTAAGTCCCTGGTCGAACTAATGCTGAGTGACAGTGTGAATAGCATAGTAACTATGTAATTGTTTTTTATGTGGTTTGTAATGACATAACATTTAATATAAAAATAATTTTTTAACTATAATGGTATATGAGCATTCTCAAGTTTCTGGAATCCAATGTAGCTGCTGTTGGAGTCAGGGTAGTTAAATGTAATTGCTGCCACCACAGAGGCTGGGAGTACCTGTCGTTGGCCTCAACCTATGTGTTCTCCCCTCATGCACTGCAGGGTGATCCAATAAGAGACCAGTCTATATTGCCTAGAGAGACAGAAAATAAATGTTTTTGTAAAAAAATATTTTACCTTTATTTATACCGTTTTTTCAAACTTCCACAAACAACGTTCGTTTTGACCACTTTCGGAACGTTTTTGAGGAAAAAAGTCCCGCCAGCTAAAATCTTCCCCTGCTTCTCTGCTCTTCAGAGACGAAGTCTGATTTCAAATCGGGACAACCAATCTGTAACTATAGCCGTTTTCGTAACTCATCGCCTCTCTTTCAATTGTCTGTAAATCATGTCAGCAGCAAGGCAATTCATTACTTTCCAAAACAACTATTGTTTTGACCACTAAACAAACAGTTTGACAAACATAGTTTGGCTTAAAATCTTCCTCCACTTCTCTGCTTCTCAAAGGCGGAAACGCTTTTTAAATTGGGTCTACCGTTCTCGTGGGAGAGCGATTTAATTAACCCCTCACCTGCTCTTCACAAACAGCTCTCTGTGTCAATACTGATATTCCAAAACGATACCGTTGGCTAGGATACTCGCAGATGCTGAAGAGCCAAAATCATGAGGAGACACTCCTCCTACACCGTTTAAGCTAGAAATGCCGTTCCAATATCAACAATTCCGCAACTGTCGCGATCGAGTTGTTTGTACAGAATTTTTGATATCTGTTATACTTGTTCCGTTATTCACTTTCTTGTCCTCTTTTTGTCCTCCATCCGCTTTCCTTGGATTTCTCAAGATACTAAAGTGCCCCATTGTGACATCATTACTTCCAACTGACATTCTCTGTAAGTGAAATCAAGCTACCTTTGACACAAATCAGCTAATAACTCCACTTTGCAACCACTTAGACAAAATATTTCAAGTTCTCCAATTTCGTCTACTTCTCCGCTACTCAAATCTGGAGTTTGGAGATAAAATGATAGTCACATCAAAGTTACAGCACCAAGATCATTTTCTGTAACACTTTGGCAAACAGTGTCCATTTTGACCAATACGTCAACAAGTTAGACAAAAAGTTAGTGTATGGGATATCCGTCTTACTTCTCTGCTATTCATAGCTGTGTGCAGAATCAAAATATTCCATATGGAACATACGGTACAGCTGTTTTTGTAACTGCATTACCACGTGTTTTTCAAACTTCCACAAACAACGTTAGTTTTGACCACTATCGGAACGTTTTTGAGGAAAAAAGTCCGGCCAGCTAAAATCTTCCCCTGCTTCTCTGCTCTTCAGAGACGAAGTCGGATTTCAAATCGGGGCAACCAATCTGTAACTATAGCCGTTTTCTGAATTTCAATGTTGCAACTTGCTGAAAATTGTCCAGTGTTCCTATCATCTAGTTAAAACAGAACTTTTTTTTTTACATCCTGAGTGCATCAAACATGATTTAGACCTTGTTTATGGAAAAGTGCTTATTTCTGAATTTCAATGTTGCAACTTGCTGAAAATTGTCCACAGTGTTCCTATCATCTAGTTTAAACAGAACAAAAAAAAATACATCCTGAGTTTATCAAACATGATTGAAACCTTGTTTATGTAAGGGCATACCCCCCTGTATTGGACAAAAATTAATGGGAAGTCATTGGCATCGGACAAACCATATACACATTGTCCAATACCACCCAATTCGGCGTTGATTCATGCAAAGTGTATTGCAAATGCCATATGGCAATTGCCAGTTGTAACACTTTAAAAATCCAACAGGTCCCCCTTGGTTTTTCATATTGGATATGTAACCCAAGTCAACATCCAAAAGCAAAATTTAGAAAAAATGAATATTTTGTCAAAAACTTATCACCCCTTAAAGTGCTTTCTGGACTGTTTTTCGAAATTCTTTCAATTTTTTTGTCAATTACACATGTGTAAGAACTGTATGAATATACTTTTGTCCAATTTTATTATCATATATATATTTTTTTTTTTACATGCGCATAAGTAATATGTTTTGTCCATTTTCAATATGATTTCATAGGAAGTCAAAAGTCAAAAGTCAAAAATGTCAAAATTTTGTAAAAAACTTCACACACCCTTAAAAAAGTGCTTTCTGGACCGTTTTTCGAAATTCTTTCAAATTTTGTGCCAATTACACACGTATAAGAACTGTATCAACATACTTTAGTTGTATTTTATTATCATATTATTATATTATTTAAAAAATAAATGTTTTTACTTGTGCATAAGGAATATGATTTGTCCATTTACAATATGATTTCATAGGAAGTCAAAAGTCACTTTTTTTGGGGCCAAATGCCATAAGAAATTTGACATTTGTTTGTTCCTTTCCATCACTCGTTGTGTTGATTTCATCATGTCCATTTGGTGATGTTTTTTCACTGTTGAATCATATTGCAAGTGCACGTGCATTTGCAACATGGTTCAATGGGCATTTACCATAAGAAATTTGACATGCTCAAAACTCCTGCAGAAATGCAAAATTGACTGGCCTGATGAACTCGGGATGGCCGGGCAGTGATAGTTGTTCCTTTCCATCACTCGTTGTGTTGATTTCATCCTGTCCATTTGGTGATGTTTTTTTCACTATAGAATCATATTGCAAATGCACGTGCATTTGCAATTTGTTTCAATGGGCATTTACCATCACGAATATGGCATGCTCAAAAATCCTGCAGAAATGCAAAATTGACTGGCCAGATGAACTCGGGATGGCCGGGCAGTGATAGTTGTTCCTTTCCATCACTCGTTGTGTTGACTTCATCATGTCCATTTGGTGATTTTTTTCACTATAGAATCATATTGCAAATGCACATGCAGGACGAAGAGGTGAGGGCTTTTTTGGGGAGATACATGGATAACGTCTCCTCAGCAAGGCACCTCAAAGACTCCCTTGGGTTTTGGAATGGGCTTCCAGGTCCTCCTCAGAGAGGACCCAAAGGGACATGGTGGCTACCTCCATCCTCCTGTTATGATCTCCCTAGGGGCTGACAGGTGGACGTTGTTTTATGCACGTCAGCCCCCATTTTTCAGGCGCTGTATGGCCTACGGACACATATTTGCCTCGTGCAGCACAAGAAAATGCAGATTTTTTGGATCTGAGGAACACGAGGCGAGGGATTGTGACAAGCCTAAGGCGTGCCACGTTGCAGGGCACCCTGGAGCCAAACACTATTCCTGCATCCTGGGTTGGTGAGATGGAGGAAGAGGGGGGGATGTCGGGAGTACGGATGGTGGTCTCACCGGTAGATATGGAGCAGGGGAGCATCGGGTGAGTCTCCTGTTTTTGTTTTTTTTCTGTCTGGGTTTAGAATTTGAGTGTATTACATGTTTTTATTTTATTCTTTCATGGGGTCTAATTTTACTTTTGTTAGTTTAAATGTAAGGGGTTTAAGGGATTTTGTTAAGAGGAGGGCGGTTTTTAGTTATTTGGAGGGTGTGGGGTTTGATTTTTGTTTTTTACAGGATGTTCACCTGAGGGATGGAGTGGATGTTAGTAGGTTTAAGAGGGAGTGGGACAAGGGGGAGTCGGTTTAGGGTATTGGGGGGGTGCACTCATCGGGGGTAGGGATTTTGTGTGGGCACAGGGAGGTAAAAGTGGAGGATTCTTTTGTGGTAATGCAGGGGAGGGTTATAGGGGTGGATGTCACGATAAGGGATTGTAAATTTAGATTAGTGGTGGTGTATGGGCCACAGGTGGTGGCAGACAGGAGGGAGATGGTGGACGCCCCTGTGTGTCAGAAATAGGAAATTAGTGATAGGGGGGGATTTTAATACAGATTTAGGAATAGGGGGGGATAGCAGTGCAGGCGCCATTACCGGGCTAATGGCTTGCCATGGTCTGGTTGATGGTGGTCTGCACACTACTCCGAAAATGGCCGGTCCTACATGGCGCAACTCCAGGGGGGTTGAGCGGAGGCTCGACTATATTTTTGTACCCAGGTCTTTGGGTAAGTTGTCTGGGCGGCTGTTGCCTGTTTTCTTTTCGGATCACGACGGGGTGCTCTTGCAGGTGGGGTCGCCAGACTGCCTCTTTGGTAGGGGGTACTGGAAGTTAGATCGGGATGTGCTGGAGGAGCAGGCTTTTGTTGACGGGTTTTATGGTTTCTTTTGGAGGCTTGAAGGCCTCCGGTCCATGTGCGAGGGGGTGTTAGAGTGGTGGGAATTAGTTAAAGTGAGGATTAGGGCTTTTATAATAGGGTATTGCAAGAGGAAAAAAAGGGAGGAGAGGAGGGAGGTGGATCGTATCCAAAGGTTAATTGAACTCGAGTACGAGGCAGGCAACCTCGGCGGGTCGTTTGACTGGGAGAGATCTGCAACCCTAAAGGCGCAGCTCAGGGAGTTGCAGGAGCGGAAGGCTCGAGCTTTCCTGGAGCGTGCGCATAGTGGCTTTCTAGAACATAATGAGACTTGTTCTGCTATGTTCTTTAAGTCGGTTAGGGCCAGACAGAGTAGGAAGGTAATGCATGGCGTTAGGGAAGAAAATGGTAGTATAGTTAGAGAACCAGAGGATATGGTCAGGGTGACAACTGATCATTTCCAAGTATATGTCATGCGCTCTACAACGCACCTCAGAATGAATCCCAGCCTCAATCAGTCACACCTTTTACATGACACACCACTTGCTAACAACACACACGGACACGCATGGAAATATGGACCAGACCAGAGCGCAGAATTAAACCAGTGTATGATGAGACTAGATGATTCTAACACACATGCAGACTACACGATCCTAACACATAGACAGACTAGATTATCCTGATAGACTACATCAGCGTTTCCCAAACTTGGTCCTCAGGACCCCAAGGGGTGCACATTTTGTTTTTTGCCCTAACACTGATTCAAATGATCAAAGCTTGATAATTAGTCGATTATTTGAATCAGCTGTTTAGGGCAAAAACCAAAATATCCACCCCTTGGGGTCTTGAGGACCGAGTTTGTGAAATCCTGGACAACATGATCCTAAAATATATTTATTTTATCTTTATTTAACTAGGCAAGTAAGTTAAGAACAAATTCTTATTTTCAATGACGGCCTAGGAACAGTGGGTTAACTGCCTGTTCAGGGACAGAACGACAGATTTGTACCTTGTCAGCTCGGGGGTTTGAACTTGCAACCTTCCGGTTACTTGTCCAACGCTCTAACCACTAGGCTACCCTGCCGGTAGACACATGATCCTAATACACAGACACATGATCCTAACAAACAGACAGACTACATGATCCTAACACACAGACTTGTGAATTGTGAATTCACTTCATTCTACTGTCACTAACAGGGTTCCACTGAGAGAGATGTTGCATTGTTTTCTAGCACCGTTTAGACAGAGAATTATAGTGTAGGGTTCATGTAGTCTGGTCCTTTAAACTCCATTTCCCAGCAGTCTCTCTTATTGCTTCACTTCAGTCTCTACGGCAATGGTGTCTCTTCATTGGTTCTCCCTGTATTGTGTCGCAATATCGTAGCTCTCCTCTCCTCCTCCAGATGTCATCTGGGACCATCAGTCGACCCTCTCTCATCCTCTCCTCTCCTCCTCTATATGTGGTCTGGGACTGTCAGTAGTGCCTCCTCTGGTTCTCTGTCCACGTCAACATTCTGAAGACAGACGGAGAGAAAGAGAAGGTTTTATGATGTGTGTGTGTGTGTTTGTGTGTGTGTACCTCACCAAACCTTACGTTTGGTGAGGTTCTGCAGGATTTTGTTCGAGGTAGGGCTTGGTGTGGGGACGTCACTGCATTGGCTCTCCTGACAACCAGAGGGGCTTAAGTATGATCCACAAATGAGATTTTCTGACAGTTCAAGGCTGTTAAGCCAGGAGTAGGTTGCTGCTAGACGCTTTTAGTACATATGAGGCGGTACGAGGGTTGGATTTGGAAATGGGAACTTTATATGTAGTGGGTGCACGTGTGTTGGCTCACCACTGGTTTGTCTCTGTGTGTGTTGACTGCTTCAATGTTGAGGAAGATGGACTCAACCTTACAACCTGAGAAAAATAATAGAGACCCCAGGACTACAGCTGATTAGTATATCAATTAACATTGTCATTGTTAAATATTTCTACTTAAATATTCATAGGGAGAGAAAGAGAGAGAAAGAGACCGACCGTAAGCAACTGGGGTGAGTTTTAGCACCGTGTGGAGAGGACACTTCAGATATGGCAACTCCGCTGGAGGGAGAGAGAGATGGGAGAAGAGTGGAGAAAGAGGAGAGAGAGATAGATGGGGATACAGAACTCAAACATTTCTTCGGACTGACAGATGGATAATTTCAACATTGACAGAGTTCCAAAGGTTCCCAAGCTGTGTGATAGTGGTATATAGTATAGTAGTAGTGTAGTGTCAGAGGCTATGGGATTGTGGTTAGATCGTCTTACCTGCACTCTTATCAAGGAAGTAAGCTAGCAGACAGCGCATGACAGCCTGGTGGCACACCACCAGAACATTCTCCTGTCTCTCTAGTTCCATGATCACCGGCTCCAGACGTTGCACCAGGTCCTCATACGACTGACACACACACGCACACGCACACGCACACGCACACGCACACACATAATATACACGTATTATATATGAACATTGCACACACACGATACACACATTATACACTACATGGCCAAAAGTATGTGGACACCTGCTTGTCTAACATCTAATTTCAAAATCATGGGCATTAATATGGAGTTGGTCCACCCTTTGCTGCTATAACAGCCTCCACTCTTTTGGGAAGGCTTTTCACTAGATGTTGGAACATTTCTGTAGTGACTTGCTTCCATTCAGCCACAAGAACATTGGTGAGGTTGGGCACTGATATTGGGCGATTGCCTTGTGCACGTGGGCATTGTCATGCTGACACAGGAAAGGGCAATTCCAAAACTGTTGCCACAAAGTTAAAATCAAATCAAATATTATTTGTCACATACACGTGTTTAGCAAAAAATATATATGCAGGTGTAGCAAAATGCTTGTGTTTGTAGCTCCAACAGTGCAGTATAATCTAACAATTACACAACAATACACACAAATATAAAATAAAGTAATGGAATTAAGAATATATAAATATTTGGACGAGCAATATCAGAGTGGCATAGACTAAAATACAGTAGAATAGGATAGATACAGTATACATATATATATATATATATATATATATATATATATATATATATGAGATAAGTAATGCAAAATATGTAAACATTATTAAAAGTGGCCAGTGATTTCAAGTCTAGCGATGTGTGGCTCAGGTGGTTGTTGTCCTTGATGATCTTTTTGGCTTTCCTGTGACATCGGGTGCTGCAGGTGTCCAGGAGGGCAGGCAGTTTGACCCCGGTGATGCGTTGGGCAGATCGCACCACCCACTGGAGAGCCCTGTGGTTGCGGGCAGTGCAGTTGCCATACCAGGCGGTGATACAGCCCGACAGGATGCTCTCAATTGTGCATCTGTAAAAGTTTGTGAGGGTTTTAGGTGCCAAGCCAAAAGAGGCACTGTTGTGCCTTCTTCACCACACTGTCTGTGTGGGTGGACCATTTCAGTTTGTCAGTGATGTGTACGCTGAGGAACTTGAAGCTTTCTACCCTCTCCACTGTGGTGCTGTTGATGTGAATAGGGGGTGCTCCTTCTGCTGTTTCCTGAAGTCCACGATAAGCTCCTTTGTTTAGTTGACATTGGGTGAGAGGTTTTTTTCCTGGCACCACACTCCTAGGGCCCTCACTTCCTCCCTGTAGACTGTCTCGTCATTGTTGGTAATTAGGCATACTATTTTTGTGTCGTCTGAAAACTTGATGATTGAGTTGGAGGCGTGAGTGGCCACACAATCATGGGTGAACAGGGAGTACAGAGGGGGCATCCTTGTGGGAACCCAGTGTTGAGGATCAGCAAGTGGAGGTATTGTTTCCTACCTTCATCACCTGGGTGCGGCCCCTCAGGATGTCCAGGACCCAGTTGCATAGGGCGGGGTTCAGACCCAGGGCCTCGAGTTTAATGATGAGCTTGGAGGATACTATGGTGTTGAATGCTGAGCTATAGTCAATTAACAGCATTCTTTCGTATAATTGTCTTGTCCAGATGGGATATGGCAGTGTGCAGTGAGCCCTAAATTGCACTAGATTGCATCGTCTGTGGATCTATTTGGGCGGAAAGCAAATTGCGGGTCTAGGGTGTCAGTTAAGGTAGAGGTGATATAATCCTTGACTCATCTCTCAAAGCTTCATGGTAACAGATGGTCATTTAGTTCAGTCACATTGTCTTTCTTGGGTACAGGAACAATGGTGGGCATCTTTATGCATGTGGGGATAGGGAGAGACTGGGATAGAGAAAATTGAATACGTCTGGAAACACTCCAGCCAGCTGGTCTGAGCATGCCCTGAAGATGCGGCTTCAGATGCCATCTGGGCCGGCAGTCTTGCGAGGGTAAACACGTTTAAATGTGTTACTCACATTGGCCACGGAGAAGGAGAACCCACTGTCCTTGGTAGCAGGCCACGTCGTGGCACTGTGTTGTCCTCAAAGGGGGCAAAGAAGGTTTTTAGCTTGTCTGGAAGCAAGAAGTCGGTGTCCGCGACGTGGCTGTTTTTCCCTTTGTAGTTCGTGATTGTCTGTAGACCCTGCCACATACGTCTCGTGTCTGAGCCGTTGAATTGCGACTCCATTTTGCCTTATGGCGGGAATAACTACACTGTTTGCGATTCGGCCATATTCCCAGTCACCTAACATGGTTAACAGAGTCATGAACACCCTCATATGAATCCAGCTCCTCCTCTCCTCTCTCTCAGATGGCCGTAACCCACTCCAATGCCCATCCAGTCAGCAGAGAAATAACCATGGCAACCTTAGACCTGTCAGTGGTGGGGACTCCCATCTGGTGTGCAAAATAGAGGAAGCACTGGAGTAGAAAGCCACAGCATTTAGATGGGTTCCCATCATATTTTTCCGGGAGGGACAAATGGTCATTGCTGACCTGGGTGGACTGCTGAATGGACTGGTGTGCTGGCTTGCTAGATTGACTGGTGGTAGAGTATCCTCCGCTAGCCTCTCTGATATATTTGAAACGTTGAAGACTGCGAAGAACCTCTTCCATAGCCTTCCCCAGTTGCGCCAGCTGGTTATGGTGTTGACGAAGTAGGTATCCCTGTTCGTCAACCGTCCGATGAGATGTCCTGATTTCCTACTGCTTCCATTTGTTGAGGCAGTAATCTGTTACGTAGACGCTGGGAGTCGGTGCAGGTGGTGAGTTTAAAAATAAACAAAATATGGAATGATACAAGAAACAAGATAATACTTCCAGGGAAATAAACCTAAGTGAGTGCCAGATATAGGTGAGGTAATGAGTCCAGGTGTGGCTCATCATGAGGAGCAGGTGCGCATAATGAATGATGCCAGTTGCACGTAATAATATTTGCCAGGACCGGTGGTCAGTAAATCGGCGACGTTGAACACCGAAGAGGGGGGAGTGGGAGTAGACGTGACAATGACGCTACAAGCTTGGCACACCTGTATTTGGGGAATTTCTCCAATTCTTCTCTGCAGATCCTCTCAAGCTCTGTCAGATTGGATGGAGAGCGTTGCTGCACAGCTATTTTCAGGTCTCTCCAGGGATGTTCGATTGGGTTCAAGTCCGGGCTCTGGCTGTGCCAATCAAGGACATTCAAAGACTTGTCCCGAAACCACTCCTGCGTTGTCTTGGATGTGTGCTAGGGTCCTTGTCCTGTTGGAAGGTGAACCTTCGCCCCAGCTCTTGAGCAGGTTCTCATCAAGGATCGCTCTGTACTTTGCTCCTTTCATCTTTCCCTCGATCCTGACTAGTCTCCCAGTCCCTGCCGCTGAAAAACATCCCCGTGATACTGCCACCACTAAGCTTCACTGAAGGGATGATGCCAGGTTTCCTTCAGATGTGATGCTTGGCATTCAGGCAAAATAGTTCAATCTTGGTTTCATCAGACCAGAGACCACAATTTTTTTTTAGAATACAGCTGTAATGTTCCAAAATGTGGAAAAGGTCAAGTGGTCTGATTATACAGACATTATATCTACACACAATACACCCTAACCCTATGGTCACTGGTTCCAAGCACTGCACCAAGTCCTCAAACACTGACACTACACAGCCAAGTATATCCGAACAAATTATGAAAGACAAGAATTGTAATTTTGAATTCCGTAAAGTGAGTGTGGAAGAGGTAAAAAAAGGATTGTTGTCTATCAACCGTGACAAGCCACAGGGTTCCTACAATTTGGTTAGAATATTACTGAGGATAATATTGCCACTCCTATTTTCCATATCTTCAATTTAAGCCGACTAGAAACTGTGCACCCTCAGGGTTAGAAGGAAGCAAAAGTCATTCCCCTACGTAAGAATAGTTAAACCCCCTTTACTAGCTCAAATAGCCGACTAATCAGCCTGTTTCCAACCCTTGATCGTGTTTGACCATACAATGCTATATTACAGTGAACAAATTGACAACAGACTTTTAGCACGCTTATAGGGAAGGACATTCAACAAGCACAGCATTTACACAAATGACTGATGATTGGCTGAGAGAAATTGATGATAGGGGGCTGTTTTTTGAAATTATCGATCATAGTCTGCTGCTGGAAAAACATACGTTTTATGGCTTTAGACCCCCAGCTATATTGTGGATAAAGAGTTACCTGTCTAACACAACACAGAGGTGTTTAACCTTTTCATGCGTGAGTTCTAAATATATCTAACTGTCGCCACAGCGTGAGTTTTTTTATGTGCATGATGTTAGAATCCACTCACAGTTCCAAAATGTGATTGTGACTCAACAGAACAGTTAACACGCGCTGGCCTCAAACATAGGCTGTTTCAACTTGTCAATTTAAAATGATTTTCTAACAACAGTTTCAATTGAGGTGTGCCCCTCAATTAATTCACATGAGAAAGTAGCCTATTTCACTGCTTTGGCAACAGCTATTGGGGGATCCATAGTAAATACAAATAGGACTGAAAAACATACACTGAGTCTACAAATCATTAAGAATATCTGCTCTTTCCATGACATAGACTGACCAGGTGAATCCAGGGGAAAACTTTGATCCCTTTATTAAATCCACTCAATTAAGGGGAGGAAACAGGTTAATTAATAATGAAGGATTTTTAAGCTTGAGGCAATTGAGACATGGAATGTGTATGTGTGCCATTCAAAGGGTGAATGTGAAAAACAAAAAACATGTCTATGAACGGGGCAAGGTGGTAGGTGCCACCGGTTTGTGTCAAGAACTGCATTGTTTCTGGATTCTTCACGGTCACCAGATTCCTGTGTGTATCTCCTAAAGGACATCCAGCCAAATTTACACAGCTGTGGGATGCACAGGGCAAGGATCCAATGTGGAACACTTTCATAATTAGGGCACTTTGCTTTTATTTCCAGCATTATCCACTGGTGTTGCTGCAGGTAGAATATGTCAGGAAATGTTCTTTAATTGACATAAACTGTCTCCAATCAATCAATCAATGTCTGATTGTGAATGTGCATTTTGCTGGGGATATTATTTGTGGATCAGTAATTCTACATCTTACCTTGCTCAAGCTGATCCTTTTCAATGGACTCAGGAGTTAGAGCTAAAATGTTGTCAATTAGAGTCAGTATCAACGAAACCGACAATGGAAGTTTATTGTAGCATATTCGGGAGGTAGTCCCGACAGGGAGTCAAACCTGGATCCAGCTACTGTCAAGCCAACACTTTTACGTTTAACTTTTAACAGTTACGCCAAGAGGTCCAAACACGGTATACACATTACTATACACAGTATACACATTACTATACACAGTATACACATTGTACACACACACAGCATACACATAGTATACAAACATTATACTCTCACTCCTCACCTCTCCCTTGGGGTAGCGGTAACGGTACTTGTTTTGGTCTCTCAGTGCAAACTCTTCTGGGTAGTGGTCTTGGATCTCCTCATAGGTCATCTCCTCACACACACCCTGACATGCAGGACAGAGAGGTTACACATACACCCCACCCCCTCCTGACAAACAGGAAAGAAGAGAGGTACACACACACACACACACAAAACACACACTAAACACACGCACAAACTTACTGCGTCTATCTCGTTGAGGGCCTTCCACTGTTCGTAGGGGACTCCCAGACCCTCAGCTGTCTGGATGGTTCTCTTCATGTGGCTGGTCCACACCTTCAAATCTCTGATACACTGGCTACGTATGTACCCTCCTAGAGCACTGGCAAACTACACACACGCACGCACACACACACACACTTTAGATATCTGATTCACTGGTTACGCGGGCCACCCCAGACATTTTTGTTTTAACCCTAAAAGTTGAAAAATCTGTCTAGATAAAAAAATCTGTCGATCTGCCCTTGAGCAAGGCACTTAGCTCTAATTGCTCCAGAGTCGCCAGCAATTGCTGATTCATACTGTGACCCCATTCTCTAAGGGTGTCTCAGGGTGAGTGGGATATTTAAAAAACACATTTCCAGTTCACACCACACACTTTTATAGTTTACACATTTGTACATGTGTGAAACAGGACAAAAATAAGCATATGTACACCCCCTATTTGACTTTGATTCGACGTCCTCCGGATGTTGTCAGAATTATTGTGTAAGTCTATGGAAGGGGGTGAGAAACATGAGCTTCTTCAGTTTTGTATTGAAGTCAATGTACCCAGAGGAGGACAGAAACTAGCTGTCCTCTGGCTATACAATGGTGCTACCCAACAGAGTGCTGATGAGGCTACTGTACAGTAGAACTTCATGGCAAAACTGTTTTTTTATCAATTATTTGGTGACATGTGAATATATTTAGTGTAGCTTTATCTAAAAAGGATACACTTAAGTGTATCAATAAAACAATTGTATGAAAAGGGGATGGTCCTCCCCTTCCTCCTCTGAGGAGCCTCCACTGCTGGTTACGCATGTACCCTCCTAGAGCACTGGCAAACTACACAAACACACATGTATGCCTGTATGCACACACACACCTTTAGATCGCTGATACACAGGGATTCGGAGATCTGGGTTTCCCAACCTAGATGTTTCACTTTTTTTTCAGCAAGTGTTTGACTAATTGAATCAAGTCGCCAGTTTAGGGTTAAAACAAAAATGTGGAATGTCTGGGGGAGCCAGAGGTAAGGGTTGGGAAATCCTGTCCTAGAGCACTAAACAAACTACACACACACACACACACACACACACACACACACACACACACACACACACACACACACACACACACACACACACACACACACACACACACACACACACACACACACACACACACACACACACACGCACACACACACACATACACACATACACACACACACAACCTTTAGACTTTGATACACTGGCATGTACCCTCCTAGAGCACTGGCAAACTACACACACCCCAATCTCTTACCTTGTTTCCTCCTAGGGACAGACCAGTAATCCTACTTTTAAAAAATCTTAGGGGGTAGATCAGCTTGTATTGTCTGCATCATTTCCAATTTCCCATATTTTGGGGGGTAAATATATAAATATTATATATTTATTTATATATATAAACTAAAAAAATATATATATATTTTTTTCCTTAATTATTTCCCTTAACCCTACCATCCCTCCCCTATTTGGAGTAAACTAATGGACAACAATTACTTACAGGCTGACTACACCACTCGCGTTGCGTGCGTGAGCATTGCAAAATCCATTTTGAAATCTATATTGATAAATTATTGCACCCACACTGCTCTCTGCGTTGCCAAGGGCTAAAATAGAAGTCAGTTCTATTTCTGAAGCGGATCGCGCTGCAAGTCCTGCCTCTCCCATCTCCTCATTGATTTATAGAAGCAGGTAGCCAACATGCCATCTCCTTATTGGTTTTACCCACGTAGGTGACTGAAGATGAATGAGGTCCGTGGCGGTAATGCACCTCATTTATGAAAGTTGCCAATCGCAACTTAAAGTCAAGAGAAAAAAAAGCCTGGAGGGATGAGAGATGACTAGAAAAGATTCAGTTGACTGTTTTATGTGTGGATTAATTTGTGGAGTAGAGGACCTTGTGCATTTCAGGTAAAATAAGAACTCGAGTTTATTTCCCAGGACAAATTAGCTAGCAACAGCAATCTAGCTAAATAGGACAAATTAGCAAGCAAGTGCACACTAAATTAACATCAATGTTTAATGCTTTTCAACCTGTCCCCAAATTAATATAATTGGTCCAGAGTTTGTTTCAATATTTTAACCTGCATGTCATGATCTGTCCCCCGTGGTATGCACGATTTCACACGATGGTGCTCACGCGCAGCCGGTTTGGTTCCGGGTTAGGCTTCTACTTCCAGCTTATACATACTATAAAAATTTTACGGACACAGTATATATGTTACAATAGTTATCTTTTGCTTGATTTTAGTCCCATCCTTCAGCTCCTCTCGTCTCCAATCTATTTCTGAACACCATCCAGTTTTGATTTATATTTGACATATATTTTTCAACTGTGCTGTTTCACAAAAGTTCTGAACCTTTCTAGTCTCAAAGATTCTACTGATTCTAAATAAAATCTATATTTTTTAATTATATTATTGATCGAGTGACTATGATTTTTTAAATCACCCAGTGATCTTTGCAGAATTCGCTCCAGGTAAATGTTGCAACTCTTCAGCCATTCCTGAGCCTTCGACCAAAAACAAGCCACATATGGACAGTACCAAAACAAATGATCTAATAATTCTGTCTCTTCGCAGCAAAATCTGCAGAGCTGGGATGGTGGTATCCCCCTAAAATATAACATGCCATTGGTTAATTTAAATTGAAAAACTCTTTGAATCCAGCATTGTTTTGTGTATCGGGTTCATAAACCATGTACCATGTAATCGGTACATCAAAAATGTCTTCCCAGCTATATTGCAATCTATATGGCACAGCTGTCCATTTTTTGGAAGTTAAATGAAACGGGTATACTTTTTTATTTATCACACATTTCTTTAGCTAATTTTGATCTTCAATGCAGGGCCTACAGACAAGACCCTTACTTGTATCCTACCTTTTTCCCTCCTAGAGACAGACCACTGCCCTACCTTTTTCCTCAAGGGGACCAACCCCAGTCTCCTATCTTGCTTTCTCTATCTTGCTCTATCTTGCTTTCTGTGGATAGACCAGTCTCCTGTCTTGTTTCCTCCTTGGGGACAGACCCGAGTCTCTGGCCTTGTTTCCTCCTGGGAACAGACCAGAGTATCCGGCCTTGTTTCCTACTGAGGACAGACCAGTTACCTACCCGGTTTCCTCCTAGGGACCGACCTCAGACTCTACCTTGTTTACAGACCAGCCTCCTACCTGGGTTCCTTCTGGGGACAGACCAGTCTCCTACCTTGTTACCGCGTGGGGACAGGCCAGAGTCTCCTCCAATGCGTCCCACAAGGTTGAGTTCACTCTCTCCGTGGCGGGTCAGGTAGATAAACCGCGGCGCTACATGTATGTTCATCAGGTAATAAACAATACGACTCTGGATGTGGTCCTGCACACGGTTCACCAGATACCTGCTGCCAACATTAAAGATCTTTATATATGACAGACTCCTAGAAGAGGGGAGAGAGAATGGGAGGGGGAGGAGGGAGAAAAATAAATGGGGCAGGGGGGGAACAGGGAGAGAGATGTTAAATCCCTTTACCCAATCCACTAGATTCCTGCTGCCTATGTTGAAATCTTAACATACGACAAACTCTTAGTGGGGAGGAGAGCGAGGAGAGAAAGAGGAGTGGGAGAGAAGAGTCCTGTGTGTGTATGTGTATGTGTGTGTGTTACCTGTCCTTCTCATCGTTCAGGGATATGTATGTAACTTTGTAACACTCAATCCTCTTGAGGAAGTCAGCGACCGCCTCCTCTTTATCACAACCCGCGTAGTCTGGACTGCTCAGCTTCACTTGCTGTACACACACACACACACACACACACACACACACACACACACACACACACACACACACACACACACACACACACACACACACACACACACACACATACACGAGAGATCAGTACAGACAGACTCACAGGCGAGATTAGTACACTTAATAGAAACAGAAACATACTTTGATATTCTCAGCAATGATCTCTGGGTCGTCACACAACGACTCTATGAAGAAGACCTGTGGAAGGAGAGAGGGAGAAAAAAATTGATTGGAGAGATGGACAATGACACACATTTCCACACAGCTACAGACGTGATTTTGAGCTGCTCCTTGAAAAAGCATTTCACTGTTCCTGGTGCAAAAATACTGTGCTATCCCGGAGCTCGAGTGAATTACACTACTAAGCTGCTCACGAATGTTCCATGCCAGGCCATGGAAATCGATTCTAATTGTAGTCCATGTGGGTTTTAAAACACTATGAAGCGCAGCTCGGAACAGTTGAATCTGGATTTTAAAGAGCTGATTGATTCTCTGCTTAGACACTAATAAAAGGCCCATGATATCTGGCCCTGTTTCCTCTCTGAATCATGGTACTGGACGCTTTAGCAGGATTCTTTCTCTTCACAGATGGCTACTTGAATATTGCAGCTTTTGTTGACAATTTCAACACCTTTTGGAAACAAAACACGTTTTTTAAGGAGGATGGGATCCACCCAATTAATTTGGGGTCCTGGAGCCTTTCACATGCTCCAAGATATGCTAAGTTAATCAGTAGCTACAAGAGGGAGACCTCTGTAATTAGCCCCTACAATACTATCAACAGGCTTGTAATCTAGCTATCGTACTGCATGTGCTCATAAGCATAGAGGTGTTGTACAGTACATTCGGAAAGTATTCAGACCCCTTGACTTTTTCCATATTTTGTTACATTTCAGCCTAATTCTAAAATGTATTAAATTGATTTTCCCCCTCATTAATCTACACACAATACCCATAATGACAAAGCAAAAACAGGTTTCTAGACATTTTTGAAAATACCTTAAAAATAAAAGCTGAAATATTACATTTACATAACTATTGAAACCTTTACTCAGTACTTTGTTGAAACACCTTTGGCAGCGATTACAGCCTTGAGTCTTCTTGGGTATAACGCTACAAGCTTGGCACACCTGTATTTGGGGAATCTCTCCCATTCTTCTCTGTAGATACTGCTGCACAACTATTTTCACATCTCCAGAGATGTTCGATGGGGTTCAAGTCCAGGCTCTGGCTGGGCCAATCAAGGACAATCAGAGACTTGTCCCCTAACCACTCCTGCTTTGTCTTGGCTGTGTGCTTAGGGTCATTGTTCTGTTGGAAGGTGAACCTTCGCCCCAGTCTGAGATCCTGAGCGCTCTGGAGCAGTTTTTCATTAAGGATCTCTCTGTACTTTGCTCCATTCAGCTTTGCCTTGATCCTGAAAAACATCCCCACGGCATGATGCTGCCACTACCCTTTTTTTCACCTTTATTTAACCAGGTAGGCTAGTTGAGAACAAGTTCTCATTTACAACTGCGACCTGGCCAAGATAAATCAAAGCAGTGTAACACAAACAACAACACAGAGTTACACATGGAATAAACAAACATACAGTCAACAACACAATATAAAAAGCCTATATACAGTGTGTGCAAATGAGGTAGGATAACGGTACCTCCGTTATGAATAGGCCATAGTGCGGAAATAATTACAATATAGCAATTAAACATTGTTGTGATAGATGTGCAGAAGAGGAGAGTAGAGGTAGTGGGGTGTAAAGGAGCTAAATCAATAAAATAGATAACAGTATGGGGGTGAGGTAGTTGGATGGGCTAATTTCAGGTGGGCTATGTACAGGTGCAGTGATCTGTGAGCTGATCTGACAGCTGGTGCTTAAAGCTAGTGAGGGAGATATGAGTCTCCAGCTTCAGTGATTTATACAGTTCGTTCCAGTCATTGGGCAGCAGATAACTGGAAGGAAAGGTGGCCGAAGGATGAATTGGCTTAGGGGGTGACCAATGAAATATACCTGCTGGAGCGCGTGCTACGGGTGAGTGCTGCTATGGTGACCAGTGAGCTGAGAGTTATAGATGACCTGGAGCCAGTGGGTGTGGCGATGAAAATGAAGCGAGGCCAGCCAAAGAGAGCATACAGGTCGCAATGGTGGGTAGTATATGGGGCTTTGGTGACAAAACGATAGACCGCATCCAATTTGCTGAGTAGAGTGTTGGAGGCTATTTTGTAAATGACATTGCCAAAGTCAAGGATCGGTAGGATAGTCAGTCTTACGAGGGTATGTTTGGCAGCATGAGTGAAGGAAGCTGATTCTAGATTTAATTTTGGATTGGAGATGCTTAATGTGAATCTGGAAGGAGAGTTTACAGTCTAACCAGACACCTAGGTAATTTTATTAAGTCACATATTAAGTCAGAACCGTCCAGAGTAGTGATGCTTGGCAGGCGGGCAGGTGTGGGCAGCAATCGGTTGAAGAGCATGCATTTTGATTTACTTGCATTGAAGAGCAGTTGGAGGCCACGGAGTTGTATTGCATTGAAGCTCGGCTAGAAGTTAGTTAACCTGTTGAATCTAGGGGACACTATTTTCATTTTTGGAAAAATAACGTTCCCAAAGTAAACAGGTTATTTTGTCAGGACAAGATGCTAGAATATGCATATAATTGACAGCTTAGGATAGAAAACACTCTAAAGTTTCCAAAACTGTAAAAATATTGTCTGTGAGTATAACAGAACTGATATTGCAGGCGAAAGCCTGAGAAAAATCCAATCAGGAAGGGACTCTTATTTAGAAAGCTCTGCGTTCCTATGCATCCCTATCAACCAGATTCCCTTTTCTATGGCTTCCCTAAATGTGTCTAGTGTCACAATACATAATTTCAGGCTTTTATTTTGAAAAATGAGCCTGAACGACAACATTGGTCAGCTGGAGGCTCTCAGAGTGATGTGTGCGTAATAGACAAATGCGACCATTGTTTCGCTCTTTCCTACTAAGAAGCCACCTGTCCCGGTTGATATATTATCGATTAGATATTTGAAGAACACCTTGAGGATTGATTATAAACAACGTTTGCCATGTTTCTGTCGATATTATGGAGCTAATTTGGAATATTTTTCGCCGTTTTCGTGACTGTAATTTCCGGGCAATTTCTCAGCCAAACGTGAAGAACAAATGGAGCTATTTTGCCTACAAAAATAATATTTGGGGAAAAAATGAACTTTGGCTATCTACCTGGGAGTCTCGTGAGTGAAAACATTCGAAGTTCATCAAAGGTAAACAATTTAATTTGATTGCTTCTCTGATTTTCGTGACAAGGTTGCCTGCTGCTAGCAATGCATGCGAGTCTATGATAAACTTACACAAATGCTTGTCTAGCTTTGGCTGTAAAGCATATTTTGAAAATCTGAGATGACAGGGTGATTAACAAAAGGCTAAGCTGTGTTCCAATATATTTCACTTGTGATTTTCATGAATAGGAAGATTTTCTAGGAAGATTTATGTCCGTTGCGTTATGCTAATTGGTGTCAGGCGATGATTACGCTCCCGGACCCGGGATGGGGAGTCACAAGAACAAACACACCCCCATAAAGAAAATAAGAATAAAAAAAAAGTGATCCCCTGGTTCAACTGTGATCTTGCAGAGTTACTCGGCACAAGCGTACTCAGGCTGACTGGCTCTCGTTCAGGCAAATGAGAAATAAGTGCATTCAGGCTCTCCGGAAAGCCAAAGTTAGTTACTTTAAGGAGCAGTTCTCTCTCTGTGGGTCTATCCCCAAGAAGTGCTGGAAAACAGTTAACTTTTTCAGGGTAGGGGGCAGTGTTTGGAAGTTTGGATGAATGAGGTGCCCCAAGTAATCTGCCTGTTACTCAGGCCCAGATGCTAGGATATGCATATAATTGGTAGTATTTGATAGGAAACACTCTGAAGTTTCCAAAACAGTTAAGATAATGTCTGTGAGTATACCAGAACTGATATGGCAGGCAAAAACCCGAGGACAATCCATCCCAATTTTTTTTTCACCCTTGATTACTATGGCTGTCAGTGGGAATATAAAAGGAAGTCTTCCCAGATTGCAGTTCCTAGGGCGTCCACTAGATGTCAACAGTCTTTAGAAAGAGTTTCAGGCTTGTTTTTTTTAAATGAGCTAGAATTTGTAGTTTTAGTAAGTGGCTCCCATTTCAGCTGTAGTGTTCGTTGCGCGTTCCGGTGTGTGTGCGTACTTCGTTATTCATCTCCGGTAATGGTCTCCTGTATTCTTAGTCTAAATTTTATCGTTTATTTACATATTAGGGTACCTTTGGATTGATTAGAAACATTGTTCGATATGTTTGGAAGAAGTTTATTGGTAACTTACAGGATTAATTTGTATGCATTTTGAATGAGGGAAACCGGTGTATTACTGAGTCTAGCGCGCCAATTAAACATACTTTTTTGGGATATAAAGGACTTTATCGAACAAAAGGCCCATTTGTTATGTAGCTGGAACCCTTGTGATTGCAACCAGATGAAGATCTTCAAAGGTAAGTGATTTATTTTATCGTTATTTCTGACTTTTGTGACACCTCTGCTTCTAATGCTTTTGTGTGCGTGGCGCTGTCCTCAGATAATCGCATGGTGTGCTTTCTCCCTAAAAGCCTTTTTGAAATTTGACAACGAAGCTGAATTAAAAAGAAGTTAAGCTTTTAAATGATGTGTTACAGTTGTATTTTCATGAATGTTTAATATTACGATTTCTGTCATTTGAATTTCGCGCTCCGCAATTTCCCCGGATGTTGGCCAGTTGGGACGGTAAGCATCCCAGTGATCCGTAAAAAGTTAAAGACCTGGAGAATAAACACTCCTCCTCACAGCTGCTCATGTACCTTACTAAAGTTAATGATGTGGTTGTTACTGACAAGAAGCACATGGCTGAGCTCTTTAATCACCACTTCATATAAAATAAATGGACATTTTAGATATATATGGATGGAATTAATCGAACAAAAGGACCATTTGTGATGTTTATGGGACATATTGGAGTGCCAACAGAAGAAGCTCGTCAAAGGTAAGGCATGATTTATGTTTTTATTTCTGCGTTTTCTGTCACGCCTGCAGGGTTGAAATATGCTTTTCTCTCTTTTGTTTACTGTTGTGCTATCATCAGATAATAGCTTCTTATGCTTTCGCCGAAAAGCCTTTTAAAAATCTGACATGTTGGCTGGATTCACAGCGAGTGTAGCTTTAATTTAGTATCTTACATGTGTGATTTAGTGACAGTTAGATTTTTATATCATTTTATTTGAATTTGCCTCGCTGCATTTTCCCTAGCTTTTGGCCAAGTGGGACACAAGCGTCCCCTATACCATAAGAAGTTAATGGGTGCGTGCTTATTAGTAAGTAGTTTCATAAATGCGACAAGTGCAGCGTCTGGTTGCTCTTCATTACACACCACAGACCAGCAAATATTCTTTACATCATCAACATATGAATCACAACAAAACTTCTTGTTTGACTTCTTATACACTATACTAGGCCCAGCCTTTGGAACTTTGGTTTTCCTAGATATGGCTATTATTTTGTGATCACAACTTCCTATGGATTTGGATACTGCTTTCAGGCAAATATCTGCAGTGTTAGTAAAGATGTGATCAATACATTGATCAATACGTTGATGATTTAATTCCTGTGCTGTTTGTAACTACCCTGGTAGGTTGACTGACAACCTGATCCAGGTTGCAGGCACTGCTTATAGTTTGTAGTTTTTTTCCTGAGTGGGCAGCACAGTATTTAACATTAGATAGTCTCTAAGCTTTACAGGAATGTGGTTCTGAAAATAGACAGCAACACCGCCTCCGTTGGCATTTCTGTCTTTTCGGTAGATGTTATAACCATGTATTGCTACAACTGTCATCAAAGGTATTATCTAGGTGAGTTTCAGAGATAGTCAGAAGATGAATATCATCTGTTACAAGCATGTTATTGACTTCATTGGACCTTGTTTCTTAGGCTAGATATGTTAATATGGGCTATTTTGTAGCACTTTTCTGGGTTATCTGATAGTTTTTAAGGCTTACTGGGAAGCTTATGAGAGGTCGACTTACTCATGTTATTTACATTGGAGCTGAGAGTGCATAAAGTGGTCTTCCTACTATTGCACACCGAATTAGTGCTGTCATGACGTTGGCCTGGGGGATAGGTTTATGACAGTCATAAATACCTCTTCTCCCCTTTTTCCTCTCTCTACCCTACTGAGGTTACATTTGCAAAACCCTTGGTTAACTTCATATGGCTGCAGGGGCAGTATTGAGTAGCTTGGATGAAAAGATGCCGTTGTAAACGGCCAGCTCTACAGCCTCAGTTGCTAATATATGCATATTATTATTAGTATTGGATAGAAACCACTCTAAAGTTTCCAAAACTGTCAAAATATGGTCTGTGAGTATAACAGAACTGATATTGCAGGCGAAACCCTGAGGAAAATCAAAACAGGAAGTGGCTTCTATTTTGAAAACTCCATGTTCCATAGCCTCCCTTTGCTGGATTTAAAGGGATATGAACCAGATTCCTTTTCCTATCGCTGCCTCAGGGTGTCAACAGTCTTCAGACATAGTTTTAGGCTTTTATTTAGAAAAATGAGCCAGAACGAAAACATCACGTCAAGTGGTCACATGAGTTTTGCTTGCGCAACAGAATTTGGACAGCCATTGTTTTCCCCTCTCCTACTGTGAAAGACATTTGCAGTTGATATATTATCAATTATATATTTTAAAAACAACCTGAAGTTTGATTATAAAAAACGTTTGACATGCTTCACAAACGCTTGGATTGCTTTTGCTGTAAAGCATAATTTCAAAATCTGACACGACAGGTGGATTAACAAAAGGCTAAACTGTGTTTTCTAATATTGCACTTGTAATTTCATTAATATAAATATTTATAGTAATATATAGTAATATATTTATTGTATGTAGCGCCATGCTATTCAGCGGGTGTTGATGACACTTAGGGGGATTGCAGCCATAACAAGTTAACAGAGATTCTGGGAACATCAGTAGGTGGGGGGGTATTGAACTATATTCTGGTAACCTGAACAATTGAACATATGCGGTGGTACTTAATGAATATGATGTCAGTTCGGTTGTCATCTGAGACATTCTCATCAATGATAAGATGACATAAACTCTACAGTGGAAAGTCTACACATCAGAGTTATCGGATTCACATGGAAATGTTTCTCAATTTAAATGTTTGAATATGAAATTTTTCATGATGGGATGAATTGTGATTTTAGCTTCTAAAATGTGAACCCAGAACCCCCTGTTGGTCACATGTTTGTCTTGATTTTTTTCTTGATTTTTTCCCCCTCTTCCCAGCATAAGGCGCTAGTCGATTCAGGTGCAACTGGGAACTTTATGGATCGCAAACTCGCCATCAAGCTGGGTGTTCCGCTTGTGCCGATAGATTCTCCCTTTCCCGTGCACTCCCTAGATAGCCGGCCATTAGGGTCAGGGTTGGTCAGGGAGGCCACGGTTCCACTGGACATGGTGACGCAGAGGAATCATATGGAGCATATAAGTATCTTTATTATCGATTCGCCTGCGTTTCCACTGGTGCTGGGGATTCCCTGGCTGGCTCGGCACAATCCTAAGATTTCGTGGAGACAGGGGGTTCTCCAGGGGTGGTCAGAGGAGTGTTCTGGAAGGTGTCTGGGAGTTTACATCGGTGCCACGTCAGTGGAAAGTCTAGACCAGGGTTCCACGGTGCGCATCCCCCCCGAATATGGCAATCGCTTTCAGTAAAAAAGAAAACGACTAGATTACGACCTCATCGACCGGGAGGGGATTGTGCGATAGATCTCCAGGTAAACGCTGCGCTTCCCAAGAGTCCCGTGTACCCATTGTCTCAGGAGGAGACGTTGGCTATGGAGACATATGTCACGGAGTCTCTGGGACAGGGGTACATTCGGCCCTCAATCTCACCCGTCTCCGAGTTTCTTTTTTGTGAAGAAAAAGGAGGGAGGTTTGCGTCCGTGCATTGATTATAGAGGTCTAAATCCATCACAGTGGGGTTTAGTTACAGCAGTGGAATCATTTCACGGAGCACAGTTCTTCACAAAACTGGATCTCAGGAGAGCGTATAGTCTGGTGCGTATTCGGGATGGAGACGAGTGGAAAACCGCATTTAGTACCACATCGGGCCACTATGAGTACCTCGTCATGCCGTATGGGTTAAAGAATGCCCCAGCCGTCTTTCAATCCTTTGTAGACGAGATTCTCAGGGGCCTGCACAGGCAGGGCGTGGTTGTTTATATCGATGACATTCTGATCTATTCCGCCACCCGCCCCTCGCATGTGTCTCTGGTACGCAAGGTACTTGGTAGACTGCTGGAGCATGACCTATACGTCAAGGCTAAGAAGTGTGTGTTCTCCAAACGAGACGTCTCCTTCCTGGGTTATCGCATTTCCACCTCGGGGGTGGTGATGGAGTGTGACCGCATTAAGGCTGTGCGTAATTGGCCGACTCCGACCACGGTAAAGGAGGTGCAGCGGTTTTTGGGTTTTGCCAATTACTACCGGAGGTTTTCCGGGGTTTTGGCCAGGTAGCGGCTCCCATTACCTCACTGCCGAAGGGGGGCCCGGTGCGTTTGCGGTGGTCAGCAGAGGCGGACAGAGCCTTCAGTAGGTTGAAGGCACAGTTCACGGATGCACCTGTTGGTGCACCCGGACCCCTCTCTAGCCTTAATAGTGGAGGTGGACGCGTCCGAGGCTGGGGTGGGTGCAGTGCTATCACAGCGCTCGGGTACGCCACAAAAACTCCGCCCCTGCGCTTTATTTTTGAGGAAGCTTAGTCCAGCGGAGCCGGGAGGACCGGGAGTTGTTAGCGGTAGTCAGGGCTCTGAAGGTGTGGAGACACTTTCTCATCTGGACCGACGACCAAAATCTGGAGTATATTCGGGCAGCTAGGAGACTGAACCCACGTCAGGCAAGGTGGGCCATGTTCTTCACCCGATTCCGGTTTACTCTGTCATATAGACCGGGCTCCCAGAACGTAAAGGCTGACGCACTGTCCCGCCTTCATGACACGGAGGATCGGTCCACCGAGCCTACTCCCATCCTACCCGCCTCGAGGCTGATGGCACCAGTGGTATGGGAGGTGAACTTGGACATCGAGCGGGCGTTACGGGCTGAGCCCGTGCCTCCTCAGTGGGTGGGTGGAAGTATGTGCTGCCTGGTGTCCGGAACCAACTGATTCAGTGGGCTCACACTCTACCGTAGATTTTCTGACCGATCTCCCCCCGTCTCAGGGGAAAACTACGGTTTTGGGTATTGTGGATCGGTTCTCTAAGTCCTGCCGTCTCCTCCCGTTGCCCGGTCTCCCTACAGCCCTACAGACTGAGGAGGCATTATTCGCATACGTCTTCTGGCACTACGGGGTGCCGGAGGACATCGTCTCTGATCGGGGTCCCCAGTTCACGTCCCGGGTATGGAGGGCGTTCATGGAGCGTCTGGTGGGGAGCTGGGTACCGGTGGGGGACATTTTAGATCCGTCAATGTTGAGGGATTTCCATCGCCTCTATCCGGATCACCCTGCGCCTTGCCCTCCGGGTCGCCTTCGAGGCCAGTGTCGACGCGCTGCGGGAGCCACGCATCGGGGGTACTGTCACGACTCCTTTCCGAAGGTGGCTCCCCTTCCTGTTCGGGTGGCGCTCGTCGTCACCGGCCTACTAGCTGCCACTGATCTTTTCCTCCCCCTCCTTGTCTGTTTATTAGTTACACCGATTGTTAATTAGGCTTATTAGATGGGCTTTAGTAGCCAGCCGCCCCGCCTGCTGGGTGTGCGGGATTGTTTTATGTGTACTCTTTGTACACTCATGTATGTCACGGTTGTTCGTGTACGTGAGCTGTTTTTGGGGACTGTTTAGTTCTCCTGTGTTTTGGGGCATTTGTTTTGAGTGGCGTCTGTTTTCACCTGGTCGGTGTATAAAGAAGTAGCCTACTCTGAACTCTCTGTCTCCTGCGTCTGACTCCTTCCTCCACTACACCCCGGGCATTACAATAACAGTCATGGGAGTTACCGTCCACCCTCTGCTAAGAAATGTGTGCTAATAGAGCTCACAGACTTAATAGCCTCCTTTTCAGCCTCTGAAGTGTTAATCATTGGGGACTTTAACATTGCCTGTGGAAACCATGACTATGAATGTTTAAAAGATTTGTGTGTTAATTTAAATCTTACCCAGTTAATTAATTAACCCATGCGTCCAAATCTGAAGGACCCAATCAGCCTTGATTGAACTTACAGTACCAGTCAAAAGTTTGAACATATCTACTCATTCAAGGGTTTTTCTTTATTTTATTATATTTTCTACATTGTAGAATAACTGTGAAGACATCAAAACTACGAAATAACACATATGGAATCATGTAGTAACCAAAGATTTTAGATTTGCACACTCTTGGCATTCTCTCAACCAGCTTCATGAGGTAGTCACCTGGAATGCATTTCAATTAACAGGTGTGCCTTGTTAAAAGTTAATTTGTGGAATTTATTGCGTTTTAAATGCATTTGAGCCAATCAGTTGTGTTGTGACAAGGTAAGGGGGGTAATACAGAAGTCCATATTATGACAAGAACACCTCAAATAAGCAAAGAGAAACGATAGTCCATCATTACTTTAAAACATGGCCAGTCAATCCGGAAAATGTTATGACATTTTAAAGTTTCTCCAAGTGCAGTCGCAAAAACCATCAAGCTCTATGATGAAACTGGCTCTCATGAGGACCACCACAGGAAATGAAGACCCAGAGTTACCGCTGCTGCAGAGGATAAGTTCATTTGAGTTACCAGCCCACATCTCAACATCAATCAGGCCTTCATGGTAAAATTGCTGCAAAGAAACCACTACTAAAGGACACCAATAATATGAAGAGACTTGCTTGGGCCAAGAAACCTGAGCAATGAACATTAGACCAGAGTTAAAAATAGGTCTAACCCTTGGTGTACACTGGAGCTAGCCAAAGTTATATGCAATATAAATGCTGTTTGGGCCAGAACTGGATTTACACACTCAAACCCCGATTAGCAATATTTTAGGAGATTGAGAAATCTGTGTGTGAAACTAATAATAATAATAATAATATATGCCATTTAGCTGACGCTTTTATCCAAAGCGACTTACAGTCATGTGTGCATACATTCTACGTATGGGTGGTCCCGGGAATCGAACCCACTACCCTGGCGTTACAAGCGCCATGCTCTACCAACTGAGCTACAGAAGGACCACAAACTAGTTAGAAAAGCTAAATCTGATTTATTTGATTACCTATCTGATTATGCAGGGAATTCGGCCAAATTCGGGAAAAGTGTTAAATCTCTGAAGGGTCTCATCAAATTAATCTTGTCTTTGGCACCATTACTGATAAAATGTATATAATTAATGCATTTGATCACAATTCTATTTCCGCGGGCTCTATATTTGTCTCAGTTTTTAAGCCAACTCACCTTAAGTGTAGTCTGGATATTAACCTTTTATAACTAGGGGGCGGAATTTTCATTTTTGGATGAAAAATATTCCCGTTTTAAACGTGATATTTTGACACGACAAGATGCTCTACTAAGCATATATAGCTTTGGATAGAAAACACTCTGACGTTTTCCAAAACTGCAAAGATATTGTCTGTGAGTGCAACAGAACTGATGTTACAGGCGAAACCCAGATAAAAATCCAACCAGGAAGTGCCCCATTTTTCAAAGCCCTGCATGCCAATGACTCCTTATATGGCTGTGAATGAGCTACGAATGAGCTTACGCTTTCTACATATTCCCCAAGGTGTCTACAGCATTGTGACATCTTTTTACGCATTTATGTTGAAGAATAGCCGTAAGGGACCACATTTAGCAAGTGGTCACATGACGGCTCCCGCAGAAAATCTTGCGTAAAGTACACAAGTAGCCATTTTTCCAATCGCTTCTTATGAGAAACCAATTGTCCCGACGGATATTTTATCAAATAGATATGTGGAAAACACCTTGAGGATTGATTCTAAACAACGTTTGCCATGTTTCTGTCGATATTATGGAGCTAATTTGGAAAAAAGTTTGGCGTTGTAGTGACTGCATTTTCCGGTCGATTTCTCAGCCAAACGTGAAGAACAAACGGAGCTATTTCGCCAACAAAAATAATATTTTTGGAAAAAAGGAACATTTACTATTTAACTGGGAGTCTCCTGAGTGAAAAACATCTGAAGTTCTTCAAAGGTAAATTATTTAATTTGATTGCTTTTCTTATTTTCGTGAAAATGTTGCCTGCTGGTAGCAGAGCCATAGCATTATGCCATGATAAACTTACACAAATGCTTGTCTAGCGTTAGCTGTGAAGCATATTTTGAAAATCTGAGATGACAGTGTGATTAACAAAAGGCTAAGCTGTGTCTCAATATATTTCATTTGTGATTTTCATGAATAGGAAGATTTTCTAGGAAGATTTATGCTAATTAGTTTGAGGCTACGTTACGCTCCCGCATGCGGGTAGTTAATGGAGGTAATTTGCTGAAAGACGCTGAAACTGTTGGTCTGGATATTAATGGAGGTAATTTGTTGAAAATGAAAATGTTGTTCTGGTATTTTCTTTCATGCAATTCCATGTTTGATTTTCTCTCCCCGATTGCGTGGTGTCCAATTGGTAGTTACAGTCTTGTCCCATCGCTGCAACTCCCGTAAGGACTCGGGAGAGGTGAAGGTCGAGAGCCGAAACGCGACCCAGCCTAGCTGCACTGCTTCTTTACACAATTGCTGCCTCAGTAACTCACATTTTAAATTTGACATTGTCTTCAGGAATTATTCCCAAAGCATGGAGATATGCTGTTGACACTCTTTGACAATTACCGACCAATTTCTAAGCTTCCTTGTCCAGCTAAGATTCTTGAGTCATCGGTAAATGTGCAGATTTGTTATTTTTTGACTGATACATGTATTTTCATTGTGAACCAATCAGGATTTAGACCAGGGCATAGCACTATTACAGCCACCACATTAGTTGTGAATGACCTTGTCAATGCTTTGTATGCTCAAATGAGTTGTGCTGCTTTGTTTATAGACCTGTCTAAGGCCTTTGATACTGTTGATCATTATATTTTGTTGAAGAAACTGTCATCGATAGGCCTTGGCTCTATCGCATGTTCTTGGCTTCGTGACTATCTTAGAGACAGAACTATTGTGTTCTTCAAGTACATAAAGGTGTTCCACAGGGATCAGTATTTGAACCTGTTCTTTTTACGATTTACATAAATGCGAATGGTCAAAAATTGTGATCTTTATTTGTATGCAGATGACACTATTACCTATACAATTGCTCAGACTGCTGATTTAGCTATGTCAAATCAAAATCAAATCCAATTTTATTTGTCACATACACATGGTTAGCAGATGTTAATGCGAGTGTAGCGAAATGCTTGTGCTTCTAGTTCCGACAATGCAGTAATAACCAACAAGTAATCTAACTAACAATTCCAAAACTACTGTCTTATACACAGTGTAAGGGGATAAAGAATATGTACATAAAGATATATGAATGAGTGATGGTACAGAGCATCATAGGCAAGATACATGTGTGAGTGGACCAATTCAGTTTGTCTGTGATGTGTATGCCGAGGAACTTAACTTACTACCCTCTCCACTACTGTTCCATCGATGTGGATAGGGGGGTGTTCCCTCTGCTGTTTCCTGAAGTCCACAATCATCTCCTTAGTTCTGTTGACGTTGAGTGTGAGATTATTTTCCTGACACCACACTCCGAGGGCCCTCACCTCCTCCCTGTAGGCCGTCTCGTCGTTGTTGGTAATCAAGCCTACCACTATTGTGGCGTCCGCAAACTTGATGATTGAGTTGGAGGCGTGCGTGGCCACGCAGTCGTGGGTGAACAGGGAGTACAGGAGAGGGCTCAGAACGCACCCTTGTGGGGCCCCAGTGTTGACGATCAGCGGGGTGGAGATGTTGTTGCCTACCCTCACCACCTGGGGGCGGCCCGTCAGGAAGTCCAGTACCCAGTTGCACAGGGCGGGGTCGAGACCCAGGGTCTCGAGCTTGATGACGAGCTTGGAGGGTACTATGGTGTTGAATGCCGAGCTGTAGTTGATGAACAGCATTCTCACATAGGTATTCCTCTTGTCCAGATGGGTTAGGGCAGTGTGCAGTGTGGTTGAGATTGCATCGTCTGTGGACCTATTTGGGCGGTAAGCAAATTGGAGTGGGTCTAGGGTGTCAGGTAGGGTGGAGGTGATATGGTCCTTGACTAGTCTCTCAAAGCACTTCATGATGACGGAAGTGAGTGCTACGGGGAGGTAGTCGTTAACCTCTTGCTCCTACCTGGCACGCAGGCGTCCCATCTAGAGCTCTGGAAATGCAAATGCGCTACGCTAAATGCTAATAGTATTAGTTAAAACTCAAACGTTCATTAAAATACACATGCAGGGTATTGAATTAAAGCTACACTCGTTGTGAATCCAGGCAACAAGTCAGATTTTTAAAATACTTTTCGGCGAAAGCATGAGAAGCTATTATCTGATAGCATGTAACACCCCAAAAGACCCGCGAGGGGACGTAAAAACAAAATAATTAGCATATTCGGCGCTACACAAACCGCACAATAAAATATAAAACATTCATTACCTTTGACCATCTTCTTTGTTGGCACTCCTAGATGTCCCATAATCACTATTGGGTCTTTTTTTCGATTAAATCGGTCCATATATAGCCTAGATATCGTTCTATGTAGACTGTGTGATAAACGAAAAAAAATAGCGTTTCATAACGTAACGTCATTTTTTAAAATTCAAAAAGTCGACGATAAACTTTCACAAAACACTTCGAAATACTTTTGTAATGCAACTTTAGGTATTAGTACACGTTAATAAGCGATAAAATTCATCAGGAGGCGATGTAATTTCTAAAGATGTCCGTGTCGAAAAAATGTCTTGGAGAGAGCTCGACCAAAACATCCGGTCGGAGACCGGAGGGAATCGGTTCCCTTGTGTCGGTTTGACCAAGAATCAAAGCTGAATCAAATGACAAGACTTTAAGCTCAGTTACCTTAGCTTTCTTGGGAACAGGAACAATGGTGGCCCTCTTGAAGCATGTGGGAACAGCAGACTGGTGTAGGGATTGATTGAATATGTCCGTAAACACACCGGCCAGCTGGGCTGCGCATGCTCTGAGGGCGCGGCTGGGGATGCCATCTGGGCCTGCAGCCTTGCGAGGGTTAACACGTTTAAATGTTTTACTCACCTCGGCTGCAGTGAAGGAGAGTCCGCATGTTTTCGTTGCAGGCCGTGTCAGAGACACTGTATTGTCCTCAAAGCGGGCAAAAAAGTTATTTAGTCTGCCTGGGAGCAAGACATCCTGGTCCGTGACTGGGCTGGTTTTCTTCTTGTAGTCCATGATTGACTGTAGACCCTGCCACATGCCTCTTGTGTCTGAGCCGTTGAATTGAGATTCTACTTTCTCTCTATACTGACGCTTAGCTTGTTTGATAGCCTTGCGGAGGGAATAGCTGCACTGTTTGTATTCGGTCATGTTACCAGTCACCTTGCCCTGATTAAAAGCAATGGTTTGCGCTTTCAGTTTCACGTGGATGCTGCCATCGATCCGTGGTTTCTGGTTATGGAATGTTTTAATCGTTGCTATGGGAACGACATCTTCAACGCACGTTCTAATGAACTCGCACACCGAATCAGCGTATTCGTCAATGTTGTTATCTGACGCAATACGAAACATATCCCAGTCCACGTGATGGAAGCAGTCTTGGAGTGTGGAATCAGCTTGGTCGGACCAGCGTTGGACAGACCTCAGCATGGGAGCCTCCCGTTTTAGTTTCTGTCTGTAGGCAGGGATCAACAAAATGGAGTCGTGGTCAGCTTTTCCGAAAGGAGGGCGGGGCAGTGCCTTATATGCGTCGCGGAAGTTAGAGTAACAATGATCCACGGTTTTTCCGGCCCTGGTTGCGCAATCGATATGCTGATACAATTTAGGGAGTCTTGTTTTCAGATTAGCCTTGTTAAAATCCCCAGCTATAATGAATGCAGCCTCAGGATGTATGGATTCCAGTTTGCAAAGAGTCAAATAAAGTTCATTCAGAGCCATCGATGTGTCTGCTTGGGGGGGGGATATATACGGCTGTGATTATAATCGAAGAGAATTATCTTGGTAGATAATGCGGTCGACATTTGATTGTGAGGAATTCTAAATCAGGTGAACAGAAGGATTTGAGTTTCTGTATGCTTCTTTGATCACACCACGTCTCGTTAGCCATAAGGCATACGCCCCCGCCCCTCTTCTTACCAGAAATATGTTTGTTTCTGTCGGCGCGATGCGTGGAGAAACCCGCTGGCTGCACCGCCTCCGATAGCGTCTCTCCAGTGAGCCATGTTTCCGTGAAGCAAAGAACGTTACAGTCTCTGATGTCCCTCTGGAATGCTACCCTTGCTCGGATTTCATCAACCTTGTTGTCAAGAGACTGGACATTGGCGAGAAGAATGCTAGGGAGTGGTGCACGATGTGCCCGTCTCCGGAGTCTGACCAGAAGACCGCCTCGTTTCCCTCTTTTACGGAGTCGTTTTTTTGGGTCGCCGCATGGGATCCATTCCGTTGTCCTGGTTGAAAGGCAGAACACAGGATCTGCGTCGCGAAAATCATATTCTTGGTCGTACTGATGGTGAGTTGACGCTGATCTTATATTCAGTAGTTCTTCTCGACTGTATGTAAGGAAACCTAAGATGACCTAAGATGACCTGGGGTACTAATGTAAGAAATAACACGTAAAAAAAACAAAAAACTGCATAGTTTCCTAGGAACGCGAAGCGAGGCGGCCATCTCTGTCGGCGCCGGAACCCTGTCAAGATTACAGTCTGATTTTGCAGTTGTTCAGGAAGCCTTTACGAATGTAAAGCTTGTACTTAATACAGGAAAAACTAAATACATTCTGTTTTCAAAGTCTTGTAAAAGTATCCGTTGGGTTGCATCTTCAATCAAATCAAATCAAATGTTATTGGTCACATGCACGTGTTTAGCAGATGTTATTGCAGGTGTAGCGAAATGCTTGTGCTTCTAGCTCTGACAGTGCAGTAATATCTAACAAGTAATATCTAACAGTTTCACAACATATACCCAAAATGCATGTAAATCTAAGTAAGGAATGGATAGAAAATATATACATGTATGTCAGAGCGGCATTGGACTAAGATACAGTGGCATAGTAGTACAGTAAATATACATATGAGATGGGTGATGCAATATTTACAAACAATTAAAGTGACTAAGAATCCGTAGAATAGCACTGTACTCTATACTGTACATATGAAATGGGTGATGCAATATGTAAACACAATTTAAAAGTGACTAAGATCTGTTTTGCCACCAAGTACTAAGTCATGTTTTGCAGAGGGGTCAAATACTTATTTCCCTCATTAAAATGCAAATCAATTTATAACATTTTTGACATGCGTTTTTCTGGATTTTTTTGTTGTTATTCTGTCTCTGAACAAATAAACCTACCATTAAAATTATAGACTGATCATTTCTTTGTCAGTGGGCAAATGTACAAAATCAGCAGGGGATCAAGTACTTTTTCCCCTCACTGTATTTGTGTGTGTGCTGATGTGACTGTTGTTCCCAGGGCATGTTTGTGAAAGAGACCTAGGTCTCAATGTGTCTCCCTGGTTAATTCACAGCTACACAAACACAGCTACTCACACAGCCTCACAGAAAGCGACGCACACACAGCTAAATACACACACAGCTACACACTCCATCTGACCTTGTATCCGTTCTCCTTGGCGAAGCTGAGAATGACTTCTCTACGTTCTATAGTGGTGTTGGTGGCATCAAACACCTGAGGGCATGTACATCATACTAGTTCATCTAAATTCAAACTGGTTCAAATAGATCACAGGTGTTAAAATCGTTCCTTTAAGCCCTCCATGGAATGAGTTTGGCACCCCTGATATACACCATACTGGTTCATACAGTATAATGTAGGTTCATATACATCATAGTGCTTAATATATATCAGTGATGGGCAACTGGCATTTTGTAGGCCTGCTGATAATCCCCCCGATCACAATTTTTTTTTTTACCCAGTCGGGGTCTCAACTTACTGTTGAGCATTAGAATAGGTGCAATTTCCAAATTTGTTTGTGCATCAGCATTTTTTCTCAATGACTGACTCAATGAGTCAATCAATTAGTAAGCAATTTTTTTTAGATTGGTAAGTTAGTCTAGCCAGCTATCTAAACTTGAAGTAATCATGGTCGAATTACTGAATGTAAAATAAAAAACTGAAAACATTTCTCTCCAGCCTACGGCAAAATGTGTAGAATCACAGGAAATTTGCTGTAAAGCTGTACATTTTCTCTCTTTAAAAATAAGTAGAATTGCATGAAATGTTATATAAAATTGCTCAATCTTATCTCCGCTGTCAAGAGGGGGGCCGCTAAAATGTTTTGCTTGCAAGGTGGGGTGGGACCCCAAAAAAATTTAACTTAGGATCCACACAAGCAATGTACACACTGCATGTGTGGGTATGGATGTCGGTACGCAGACCCGCTAACCACTGCGACCCCTTATGATGAGTTCAGAGTTTTTGTGACCCCCACCCCCATCAAAGTTGCCCATCCCTGATATAGGTTAATATTGCTTTATACTAGTTCATACAGTATGTATTCGTATTGGTTCATATACATTGGAGTTTGGAATGATTGAAACCCTTGTTAAAGATGAGCAAAAATTACTGTATAAAATCGAATAATGTTGGTCTCCCCTAAGATCTCGCCTAATGTGTTCTCCATTCTCATAAAACATTTTAGAAAAAGGCTCAGTGCCGTTATCCTCGCAAGGTCAGGTATTAAAATGTATTGAACACAGGGTTCCAATCATTTTGACCCCTACCTTTTTGTAAAAATATACATTACTTGTTAAACCATATCTCTCTCTCTGAGGGATTGTATTAGCATAAAACAATATAGTTTCATGAAGATCCCATATTGCTTCATAGGATTCCATGGTGGTTACTCACTGCCACCTGTCCTTGTTCCTGCATGAAGTAGGCACACACATCCTTCAGAGCCGCAATGGCACAGGCCCTACACACCCGCACGCACGAGCACAGACACAAACACACACAGTGAGCTTGCATCATACTCTTAGGACAGACTAATTCATATTCAAACAGGCTGTCTGGTCGGTTCATACTCATAACAGGCTCTCATTAGTTTATACTCTAATAACAGGCTTTGTGATTGGTTCATACTTGCGTATCTTCATGGCCTCTTGGTTGTCAGGTCTAAAGAACTCATAGCTCTTATAGGACTGGGTCGCATCCCGCCGGTATTGACCTACATTAAAGACTGGAGAGGACAGGACCACACACACACACACACACACACACATTTTATGTTGTGTTTTTTTTTTACCATTATTTTAATCAGGTAGGTTGACTGAGAACACATTCTCATTTTCAGCAATGACTTGGAGAATACTTACAGGGGAGAAGTGGGGGGATGAATGAGCCAATTGGAAGCTGGGGATGATTAGGGCTAGATTGGGAATTTAGCCAGGACACCAGGGTTAACACCCCTATGATATGTGCCATGGGATCTTTAGTGATCACAGAGTCAAGACACCCGTTTAACATCCCATCTGAAAGACTGCACCCTATACACTGTAATGTCCCCAATCACTGCCCTGGGGCATTGGAATATTTTTGGGGGACCAAAGGAAAGAGTAGCTCCTACTGGCCCTCCAAAACAACTTCCATCCAGGGAAGTAAATCCCACAAGAGGGCTAATGGAATCATATTGCAAATGTACAAAACATCACCAATCACGGCGTGGCCTTTTCTCCTAAACGGAAAAGACTTTGAAAACACAACTTGGTGAGCATAGGTTTGGCATAATGGGCAGTTGGCCCCGAACAAGATGGGGTCGAGGCCTCAAAGGTTTTTGAGTTATGGCCATTTTTCCAGGATCAAAGGTCAAAAATTAAAATAGAGCAATAATTTTTCAGCTTCACGTAAATGAACCTACGATGTGGCATTAACCCTTCACAGTTAAAAGGTGTTTACATCAAACAGTTTTCAATGACTTCTCTCCCCATAGGAATACATTGCCTGCTCCCCTAAGTTCAGCCTGAAGCCTACGTGGGTTATGAATGTCTTATGAAACTGTCTTCGATGACAATCCATCAGGCCACTATGAGGTCTACCTGTGTTGATTCTATGCTTCCTGGAGCAACTGGAAGTGGTAAAAACAAACCAGCAGTTTGTGATAAATAGTGCATTTAACCCTGTTTAAATCAGTCAGTTCTTAACGTAAACACTTCAAACTCAGGATTCTGTAAAGGCATATACCAGTCAGGATATGTCTTTACTTATAGCTTCCTGTGCCAACCGGAAGTGCCTTAAATGGTGTCATAGGGGCTGTTTTGAAGGGTTAAAAAGGTCAGATCTTATCATAACTTCATGTGTGATTAAGCAACCCCCATGAACTGTAAATCAGTCATGTCTCCCATAAAATTTCCAAGAAAAACTCACACACACACAGCTAGGACAGAGGGACACAGTGTGGTGCGTAGACAGACAGTGCCTGCAATAGTTAACTAGGTTCGAACTAAAAAATAATCGTCAGACCTAGAGTTCTGAAACGTTAAAAACCTGTTCTTGACCTCAGGTTGATAGTGCGTGGTGAGTTGCGTGGCTCTAGAAGGTTCTCGTACCGAGAAACAGCCTCGTACATTTGCAACATCTTCAATTCATTTGGACCATTACGAAAATGATGACATTTTGAAATGTCCCAGAGTCGCAAGACTAAGTGCACTGAAACCGGCTCGGCCCATAGAGACGGACCCTAACGTTTCTGTCTGATAGCTCATTCAAGAACCCCGTAGCAAGGAATGGAAAAAAGTGGATTTTCAGCACCATTATGGTCTTGCTCGGGCACCGAATGACCTATCAAGCCGAAACTCGGGATTTGGGGTCGCCTCACATTGGCCTACACATAATGTCAGAACTGGACCCGCAGCTAGAATGTATAACTATGTGTTTCACGTTTTTATTATGTTTTAAACTAACGCCGCTGTGAATTATGGGCCTTCTCTGAAATATGTGATAGTTGGCTTCTAAACAAGTTGGAAAAAGTGGGTGTGGTGTCAGTTTTGTATCAGTTTGGTGTCAGAATGACATCTAATTGACTGATGGACGGTGACTTGCTGGCTGACTTTTGTCCATTTGCAATATGTTTAAACAGTGAGGTACCATCACCAAAATGACATTCTGAAATCAACACCAATGAGCGATGGAGAGGAACCAGAAACACTGCCCGGCCATCCCGAGTTCATCATACCAGTCAATTTCGCATTTCTGCAGTATTTTTGAGCATGACAAATTCGTGATGGTAAATGCCAATCGAAACATATCGCAAACCCACACCAGCCGGACCTGGTCCCACCTGTCCATAAACTTTACCACAGGGTTACCCCCATCCCAAGGGCTTACCACTATCCTGGTGGTCAGTTCCCCAAGGCAGCCCATTTCATTGCCTTCCCCAAGTTGCCCTCAGCAAAGGATACCGCTGATCTCATGATTACCCATGTCTTTCGACTACACGGACTTCCCTACATAACGCATGAAAATCATCAGCAGGGTCGCCTAGTGGTTAGAGCATTGGACTAGTAACCGGAAGGTTGCAAGTTCAAATCCCCAGAGCTTACAAGGTACAAATCTGTTGTTCTGCCCCTGAACAGGCAGTGAACCCACTGTTCCTAGGCCATCATTGAAAATAAGAATTTGTTCTTAACTGACTTGCCTAGTTAAAATAGGGCAAATGGATGGTCCCTAACTAGATATCCGCAGGTGCTATTTAAAATAGGCCGACGGCCTCAGGTCATCCCCCACCCAAGGCCTGGTCTTCCAGGAAGTCAAAAAGGAACGTTTCCAAGACACTTGGTTTCCAAGATATACATGCATTTATTTTTAGATTTTTTTTTACTGTACTGGAAAATTCCACCAGATGGCGACTGACTGTATATGGCAAATTTACATTCATAACCAAATGGACATGGCCATTTCTTGTAAATGGAACAGACTTCAAAGATGAATAATCACAAGACTTAGGTGCATTAAAACCTCCTCGGTCCATAGAGATGGACCATACACTTTTCAGTCCGATAGCCCTTTTAGCAACACCTGAAAAAAGTGTATTTTCAGCACAAATTAAGGTCGCTGCTCGGGCTCCAAAAGACCTATCGAGCCGAAACTCGTTATTTGGTGTCGCCTCAGCTAGACCTACACATAATGTCAGAACTGGACCCGGAGCTGGAATGTAACTACGTGTTATACGCTTTTATTATGGTTTTAACAGAAGGCGCTGTGATTTTTGGGCCGGCTCTGAAATATGTGATAGCTGGCTTCTAAACGAGTTGGACATATAGTTTGACACATGCATGTGTCAAAATATATGAGGATAACAAGGATAACATGGGTTTACAGGTTATGCTCTAACTCTGCTTCTGTGCAGGCAATTTTCAAAATGTATTTTCCACATGTTCAGGGTCACATGTACCTCTACAGAACAACATGAAAATATTGAATGGTCCCCTTCATATCCTAAAGAGGAAATATGAACTTTACCATCAAATAAGGATGAAATCAACAAATGGGCAGGCTAAAATCATCACTGAAAGGGAAACAAATTACATCACCATAGGCTCTAGGCCGTGCCGAGGTCAACGAGGTGCCCCACTTGACCATAGCTCATGGTCAGACCTAAATTTGAGGTGCTTTTGGGTGACAGAGGTAGAACCGTTGAGGTTAGACACACAATTCAACCTTAGAAACATTCCTAAGACTACCCCTGACCATGTGGAATTAACCCATAACAGTGAAAACAGGGAGTATTTATTCTAACAGTTGACATTGACATCTCTCCCAATAGGAATACATTGCCTGCTGCCCTAACTTCAACCTGATGACTATGTGGGTTAAGGTTGCCATATCAATCTGTCTTCAATTTGATTTGATTTGAAACTTCCTGGAGTAACCGGCAGTTGTTAAATTTACCCCCAAAAAAAAAAATATATTTAACTACAGTTAGTGAAAACACTGCATTCAACTCTCTGTAAATTAGTAAAGACTTGAAACTCAGGATTCTGTACAAGGGTGTCTCAATGAGGATATGTATTTACTCTTAAATTCGGGTCTTAGGGGCAGTGTCTATTTCCAAAAAGTTTAAAAAGTTTAAACAGGGATTTACCATCACCAAATGGACAGGCTGAAATCAACACCAACACCATGGTAAATGCCCATAGTAAAGTATTGCTAATGGACAGTGTACATTTCCAATACATTTAATTCGGAAATTAGGTGATGACCTAATGGGCAGGCTGAAATCAACACAAACGAGCTATGGAGAGGAACCACTATCACTGCTAGGCCATCCCGAGTTAAACGAGCAATTGGGCATTTCAGAAATATATTAGAGCATGTCTAATTTGTGACGGTAAATTCCCATTGTAATGTATTGCTAATGGACAGTGTCCAATACACATAATACATTACCAGTCTTAACATGTTATACTGCAGGTGGAGTGTCCATTGCCAATATATTGCTATTGGACAGTATCCGTTACACATATGCTATATTGTCAGTGTGAACATGCTCTTCTGCAAGTCGACAGTATCTATTGACAACGTACGTATATCGATAAGGACTTCCTATTATGAAATGGACATGCGGAATCAACACCAACAAGAAATTCTGACTTCCTATGACTTCCTGTGAACAAACATGACAAATAAACCTTCTAGGTTAAGTCAGGGTTTAACATAGTGATATATACATAATTTGGTGAGTATATAGACCATCTCAACATTATAAATGCCATTTGCACATGGTTCACTGACTTTTGCGTTCGGAAGCCGACTTCCTATGGTCATACATGGCAAATGGACTTAACATTCTGATTAAGTACTTTCAATATTTATATTTCCTTTGCAATTTGGACATGGTTCTGTTACTATGGTGTTTGGAACCTTACTACCTATGATCATATATGGTAAATGGACAAAACATAGGCCTTATGGACAAACTCGCATAAAATAAAACAAATCTATGTCCATACGGTTTCTACATATGCATAATTGATCCATAGTGCATTTTTTACGAGGTTTTAAAATTTTGTAAAATATTGAAGATTTTACCCTTGAGACCTAACTTTCAGATCATTTCACATACATACCTACTGTGGAGCGCCTTTTGGATTTTTGGTTTATAACACGTGGCATTTGACATGTTCCACTTGCAATATGTTTGACCAACTGCCACCCAATTGAGTGGTATTTTCAATTGTGTATACGGTTGGCTCAATGCCAATAAGATGCCGTTCATTTTTGTCGCACAGTATTGGAAAACCTTCTGCTCCCTGTTGGGGGCATAGGTGATTCTCTCCTCGGGATTCCACCCACAGTAGAATGGGTAAACGGAGCGGGCCAACCAGGAGCTGGAAAAGTTCCTCCGCTGTTTCGTCTCCAGCCAGGCCAGCAACTGGAGAAAGTTCCTCGTCTGGGTGGAGTATGCTCACAACACACTGCGGAACTCATCCACTGGACTGTCGCCGTTCGAATGACGGTTCGGGTTTGGCCCCCCCGTATCCATAACAAGAGGCTGAAACTGGGGTGCCATCAACCGAGGCGTTCATTTGATGAGGTCGCAACACCTGGATCAGTGCGCGATCCTCCTTGCTCCGCTCCTCTGCCCGACACCAACACCAGGAAAACCAGCACCGAAGGCCTCTTCGGCTCCTCCGACCGGGTCAATGGGTGTCGCTGTCCACCCGTGATATTCCCTTAAAGGTGGACTTGCAGAAACTCGCACCACGCTACATAGGATCATTCAAGATCCTGAGTCACATCAACCCGGTCAACTATTGTCTCAAGCTTCCCAGGTCTATGAGCGTCTGTCCATCCTTCCATGTCTCCCGTCTCAAGTTAGTAATGACCAGTCCCTTCTCTCCCCCTACACCTGCCCCTCCGCCCCCTCGACTTGTTGATGGTCGCCCGGCCTACACTGTCCATCGTCTGTTGGATGCCCGTTGGGTCTGAGGTACCCTGCGATGAATGTGGACTGTGAGGGCAAGGCACAGAGGAGCGGGCGTGGGAGGCTGCCCAGAACCTCCTGGATCCAGGACTCTTTTGGGACTTCAACCAACTGCTTGGTGGTCGCCCAGGCTCCGCGGCTGGGTCCGATCCTAGAAGGGGTACTGTCATGGTTCCACCTGTGACCAGAGGGTGGCAGAGGCCGTCCCAGAGACATTAACCACTCAGGTGTGTCCAATTTACTCAAGATTTTTTGGTTAAAAGAAGTTTGTTTTCTGTTGTCCTTTGCAGAAGCTTGAATAGTTTACCTTGTGCGTTCGTTTTCTGAGTGAGTTTGAGACTTAGTGTTTTGTTGTGTGACGTGTTGTCTTATGGTACATTTAGTTGGAACGCCAATCCAGTTGTGGTATCTGGTTAACATGTTGTGGTATTGTGTTGTGTTAAATTGTGTTGTGTAGCGGTACCTTTTGTTGGAAATCCTATCCAGTTGAAGTATCTGGTTAATTTTGTGTATGTGGTACCTTTAGTGGGAACTCCTATCCAGTTGAGGTATCTGGTTAACTTTTTGGAGATGTAGGTCTTCCCTCTAGCAGGCAGCCCCACCATCACAATCATGGTAGGAGAGTTAGTGAACTGAGGGACGGACGCTGAAAAACACACACACACACACACATACACACACACACAGATGGATTAAAAACTGACATGGCACACACATACACATGTATTGGAGTAATACAAAGATCAAAGAACACACACACACACATCAGTTTTAGACAAATGGATAGACCACGTAACACACACGCACAGATGTATGCACACAACTACACACATAGACATGGCCTTGGTTTTAGGGGTGAACGGCCCTTAGGTCTCTCTCAGAGAGGTACAGTGTTCCATACTGCAAGTCATACCCTGGCCCCAACACACACACACACACACACACACACACACACACACACACACACACACACACACACACACACACACACACACACACACACACACACACACACACACACACACACACACACACACACACACACACACACACACACACACACACACACACACACAATTTGAAACAATATCAAATGTCTGTTTGTTACGAGCACCAACCTGTCCTGTACAGGTAATGAACCACACAGAGACCGACCAGTATGTGTGTCTGTTGTTTCCATGTGTATATTTGTGTGTATGTGTGTACTTACACCCTCTACGTCGATACAGCTTGCTACTCATGGAGGGAATCCAAATCTTCTCTAAAGGGTTCTGAGTTAGCTTGGTCTGCCTCTGAGACATGATTTACAAAACAATGTCCGTATGTAAGCGAGAGAGAGACGGGGGAGAGCAAGATGGAGAGAGAGAGTAGCCTGGAGAGAAACAAGGTGTATGACACAGTTTGAGAAACTGTCTGTGTGGGTCACCTCATGATGGGAGCGGCTTAACTCTCTCTGTGTGTGTGTGTGTGTGTGTGTGTGTGTGTGTGTGTGTGTGTGTGTGTGTGTGTGTGTGTGTGTGTGTGTGTGTGTGTGTGTGTGTGTGTGTGTGTGTGTGTGTGTGTGTGTGTGTGTGTGTGTGTGTGTGTGTGTGTGGTATCGGTACTTGCTCCTCCTCTCCAAGTGGGGTTATACAGATGGGTGGGCTACTTCCCGAGTGGGAGGAGCTAGAGTACCAGGGCTTTATAGCACTGGAAGGAGTAGAACAGATATTCACCAAACACTCTGAGCTACCCAACCACAACCACTATAACAGTCACTAAATGTTGTGGGAATGTCAGGTCTACTCATGATACTAATTATCTGATTCTGTAATTGTCTGATTCTCTAATTCTCCAATTTTTTAATTCTCTATTTGCCTCGTTCCACAAAATGAAGTGACATTCGCCACATTTTCACCATCATATTTGCATGTTTCCAATTCACGATACATTTCTGTTGTATGTGTTTGCCATTAATCCTCTGTCAAGTGTGTGTTCCCCCTCTACAGGCCAATGGAGAACACAGTTAAAAGGCATACATGCTCCAAGGCCTACTGGGAGTGACTGGAATGGCAGCACACAGTCTTTTGACCATACCAGACCATGTTTACCATGCTGTTTGTTTCTTTAGTTTAATGATCAGAATTATTTGGGGTAGAAATCTATACATTTCTGTATCCAAAAGAGCGACAAATAAATGTATTATTATTTTTCAAGTTGAATCAAACTCTGGACATTGGATTTGTCAAGACTAACATTTCACCACTCTCCATGGTGCCTAAAGCACTAGAATGGAAAATGTATTGGGACAATTATATTGTATAATTTAGCCACTACACTTAGTCAAAAGACTCCGCTGGAAAATACTAAGTTGGAATTGAAAAACAGGATTGTGTGAAAGACTATGATTGATAATGTCCAAAGCTACACTGCCACGTCAACCGGCCTTAGTCCAACGGGCAGGTAGAGAGGACAAGCCAGGAGCTGGGGAGGTTCCTGAGCAGTCACTGTCAGGACCGGCAGAGGGAGTGGGCCCGGTTTCTTCCCTGGGCGGCATAAGCCCAGAACTCACTTCGTCACTCCTCCACCGGCTTGTCTCCCTTCCAGTGTGTCCTGAGGTACCAGCCGGCCCTGACACCATGGACCCCAAGCCAGACCGAAGCCCCTGATGGCACGCAAATTAGGTTTGGGACGCTGCTCACGTGAGGATCCAGCGCGATGTCCGCCATCAGGAGGAGCAGGCGGACCACCACCGCAGTGAGGCAACATTTTCCATCCTGGTGATCGTGTCTGTCTCCCGCTCCGCCTGCCCTCCCAGAAGCTTACCGATTCCAGCTTCCCACTAACTACCGGATGTCAACCTCTTTTCACTTTTCCCTCCTCAGGTTGGTGGTTCCTAGTCTCCTTGCTAATGCCGTCCCCAACGACACCCCTCTGCCTCGCCTGTAAATCCAGGGATGTCGCCGGTCTACTAACCACCGGTCCTGGAAACCTTCATTACGCACACCCGCACCTCATCATTAGGGTTAATAACTTGAGCTTGAGAAAGCTGTAAAGGAAGATTTTTTATTTATTTTTATTTATTTTTATTCAGGACAAACCCATTCAGACCATGGTCTCATTCTCAAGGGTGTGCTGATCACAACAATACAACAACCAATACAATGTAAAAGAAAATATCAATCGATACAAAATGCAACATTTATGAAAAACTCTTACATTCCTCAGCGACTAGATCCACAATCAACATCCTAAACTGCCCGAGTGACACCAGAACATCTAAATGTAATGAGTTCTGCAAATTGTTCCAGCAGTGTTAACATTAAAACTAAAAGTGGATTTACCTAATTCGGTGGAGACCCAAAGAACCTTAAGATATAACGGGAGAGATTTGACAACAACCAATGAAAGTACAGGCGCCATATTCAAAAGAACAGAAATCTCATAATTAAAATTCCTCAAACATACATGTATCTTATATCGTTTTCAAGGTAGTCTTGTTGTTAATCCCACCACAGTGTCTGATTTCAAATAGGATTTACGGGGAAAGCACCACAAATGATTATGTTAGGTCACCACCAACTCACAGAAATACACAGCTAATTTTACCAGCCAAAGAGAGAGAGAAAAAGCACAAATAGAGATAAAATTCATCACTAACCTTTGATAATCTTCATCAGATGACACTCATATGACTTCATGTTACACAATACATGCATGTTTTGTTTGATAAAGTTCATATTTATATCAGAAAATCTGAGTTTACATTGGCGCTTTACATTCACTAGTTCCAAAAACATCCAGTGATTTTGCATAGCCACATCGATTCAACAGAAATACTCATCATAAATGTAGATGATAATACAAGTTATACACATGTGTCACATTCTGACCATAGTTCTTTTGTGTTTTCCTTGTTTTAGTGTTGGTCAGGACGTGAGCTGGGTGGGCATTCTATGTTGGATGTCTAGTTTGTCTGTTTCTGAGTTTGGCCTGATATGGTTCTCAATCAGAGGCAGGTGTTAGTCGTTGTCTCTGATTGGGAATATTTATATTCCATATTTAGGTAGCCTGTTTTGTCATTGTGGTTTGTGGGTGATTGTCTATGTTAGTTGCTTGTGTCAGCACAATTCTTCTGATAGCGTCACGGTCGTTATTTATTTATTGTTTTTGTACAGTTTACTTCGTGTTTTTACATTTACATTACATTTAAGTCATTTAGCAGACGCTCTTATCCAGAGCGACTTACAAATTGGTGCATACACCTTATGACAACCAGTGGAACAGCCACTTGCATCTAAATCTTGTTGGGGGGAGAAGGGGGGGAAGGATTACTTACCCTTACTTACCCTATCCTAGGTATTCCTTGAAGAGGTAGGGTTTCAGGTGTCTCCGGAAGGTGGTGATTGACTCCGCTGTCCTGGCGTCGTGAGGGAGTTTGTTCCACCATTGGGGGGCCAGAGCAGCGAACAGTTTTGACTGGGCTGAGCGGGAACTGTACTTCCTCAGTGGTAGGGAGGCGAGCAGGCCAGAGGTGGATGAACGCAGTGCCCTTGTTTGGGTGTAGGGCCTGATCAGAGCCTGGAGGTACTGAGGTGCCGTTCCCCTCACAGCTCCGTAGGCGAGCACCATGGTCTTGTAGCGGATGCGAGCTTCAACTGGAAGCCAGTGGAGAGAGCGGAGGAGCGGGGTGACGTGAGAGAACTTGGGAAGGTTGAACACCAGACGGGCTGCGGCGTTCTGGATGAGTTGTAGGGGTTTAATGGCACAGGCAGGGAGCCCAGCCAACAGCGAGTTGCAGTAATCAAGACGGGAGATGACAAGTGCCTGGATTAGGACCTGCGCCGCTTCCTGTGTGAGGCAGGGTTGTCTATTAAATGATGCATTCACACCACGCTGCGCTTTGGTCCGCTTCTTACGACGATCGTGACAACATGGAAGTATAGATATACCTCTCCTTAATGCAACCGCTGTGTCAGATTTAAAAAAATCTTTACGGAAAAAGAAACCCATGCAATAATCTGAGACGGCGCTCAGAAGTAAAAATCACCACATCAACAATGGCGTCAACATAAACAAGAAATTACATGATAAATATTTCTTTACCTTTGATGATCTACATAAGAAAGCACTCCAGGAATCCCAGGTCCACAATAAATGTTTGTTTTGTTCGATAATATCCGTTATTTATATCCAAATACCTTCTTTTGTTAGCGCGTTTGGTATACTTATCCAAACGCTCATTCTGGTCAGCGTTACATTGGACAAAAACTTCAAAAAGTTATACAAGTCGAAGAAACATTTCAAATGAAGTACAGAATCAATCATTAGGATGTTTTTAACATATAGCTTCAATAAAGTTCCAACCGGAGTATTCTTGTCTTCATGGGCAATGGAACGCAAGTGGGTACCATGAGGTATAAGCATGATCAGAAAATGGCTGCTTGATGGACACCTGATACATTCTGCTATCATTCACTCCCACAACACCATAGAAGTCTCATTACAATTTCTATTGATGGTTGATATCTAGTGGATATCTAGTGGATATCTAGTGGAACCCCTAGACAGTGCAACATCATATTATTATATATATATATATTATATTATTATTATTATTATTATTATATTATTAATATCTCAAGGGGATTTCATTGGGGACTCTGGTGAATACATACAAAGCTCAGATTTCTCACTTCCTGTTTTGATTTCAACTCAGGATTTTGCCTGCCATATGAGTTCTGTTATAGTCACAGACATCATTCAAACAGTTTTAGAAACTTTAGAGTGTTTTCCATCCAATACTAACAATAATATGCATATATTAGCAACTGACAGGAGCAGGCCGTTTACTTTAGGCACCTTATTCAGCCCCTGCAGCCATAAGAAGTTTTAAGTAGCTATTGGGGGTATCTGTGCTTTACTTTATTCTTTACTACTTTTACTTTTACTCTACTACATTCCTAAAGAAAATATGTAATTTTTACTCCCATACATGTTCCTTGACACCAAAATGTACTTCCATTTAGAATGCTCAGGCAGGATAGAATTATGGTCAAATTCACGCACCTATCAATATAAGGTGTTGTCATCTCCACTGCCTCTTATCTGACAGACTCACTAAACACAAATACTAAGTTTGTATGTCTGAGTGTTGGAGTGTGCCCCTGTCTGTCCTTATATCACACCGTCTGGTTTGCTTAATATATAGAATTTAGTTCTACTTTTAAAGTATGACAATTGAGTACTTTACCACCGCTGTACTTAAGTACATTTAAAAACAGATACTTTTAGACTTTTACTCAAGTATTATTTTACTGGGTAACTTTTACTCTTACTTAGTCATTTTCTATTAAGGTATGGCTGGCTGGTCCTCATTGAAGTCCCTCTAGATCACTTCATTACTCCCTTTTTATTTACAAATCTATACTACACAGTCTTCCAACTTACCTAACTTCGTTGCTAAAGTATAAAAGTATGAGAGAACATATAACTCCTGAGGTGAATCCTCCTTTAGTTTTAGAGCCCCCATTGTTGGAATAAACTGCAAAATTCCTTGCATCCTGATTCCCTGGTGACCCAAGGGCAGTTTGGGACTCTGGTGTTAAATTAATTGAGGATTGCAGTTGCTTTGATTGATTGTAATGGTTAATTTGTTGAAATTGTAGTATTGTAATTGTACCTTGTAGTAGTTTTTAAAATTATTATTCTTTGTTTTATTTGAAATTTTCATTTTCTTCATTGTTTGTACTCAGTGCACCATTGTAAATGATACCTTGGTCTCAATTGAGCTCCCATGAATAAATAAATATTACTATACCCTGCCATGTATTTACTGACATTACCCTATAAAACCTTGTATTACACCATACTACCCTGTATTATGCCATACCACCCTGTATTACCCCAAACTAGCCTTTATTACCCCACACTAGCCTGTGTTATGGTCAATGGCGCCAAAGAAGATGGCTGAGGAGATTGTGTTATTGTGTATGTTTTTTCACGTTATTTGTAACTTATTTTGTTATAATGTTTCTGACACCTTGTCTCATGACCGAAAAGAGCTTCTTGATTTCAGGGCAGCAATTACTCACCCCGTACTGGAGGAATTCTTCCTCTTCAATGAGTCGGATGGGAAGGATTTACTCCAGACACCCGACAAGGCCCTCATCCCCATCATTCACAGGAGGAAAAGATGAAAGATGAAATAGATGACATACAAGTACGTATATCCTACCAACGAGACACTAAAAACTGAAATATGTCATGTTTCACCGAGTCGTGGCTGAACAATGACATGATTAACATAAGGCTGGCGGGTTTTAAGCTTATTTGGCAGGATAGAACAGAGGCCTCTGGTAAGACAAGGGGAGGCATATGCATATTTGTAAACAACAGGGGTGCACAAAATCTTTGCTCGCCTGAGGTAGAGTATTTCATGATAAGCTGTAGACCACACTATTTCCCAAAAGAGTCTATATTTTTGGTAGCTGTCCACAGCAAACCGATGCTGGCACTAAGACGGAACTCAATGAGTTGTATACGGCCATAAGCAAACAGGAAAAGGCTCATCCATAGGCGGCGCTCCTAGTGGCTGGGGACTTTAATGCAAGAAAACTCAAATCAGTTTTACCTCATTTCTATCAGCATGTTAAATGTGCAACCAGAGGGAAAAAAAACTCTGGACCACCTTTACTCCACAGATAGAGTACAAAGCTGACCATAATGCTATCCTCCTGATTCCTGCTTACAAGCAAAAACTAAAGCAAGAAGCACCAGTGACTCTGTCAATAAGAAAGTGGTCAGATGAAGCAGATGCTAAGCTACATGACTGTTTTGCTAGTACAGACTGGAATATGTTCCGGGATTCTTCCGATGGCATTGAGGAATACACCACATCAGTCACTGGCTTCATCAATAAGTGTATCGATGACTTCATCCCCACAGTGACCGTACGTACATACCTCAATCAGAAGCCATGGATTACAGGCAACATCAGCACTGAGCTAAAGGGGAGAGCTGCCGCTTTCAAGGAGCGGGACTCTAACCCGGAAGCTTATAAGAAATCCTGCTATGCTGTCAGACGAACCATCAATACAGGACTAAGATTGAATCGTACTATACACCGGCTCCGACGCTCGTTGAATATGACAGGGCTTGCAAACCATTAGACTAGGTCAGCATTCACAAGGCCGCAGGGCCAGACAGATTACCAGGACGTGTATTCCGAGCATCCGCTGACCAACTGGCAAATGTCTTCACTGACATTTTCAACCTGTCTCTGACCAACTCTGTAATACCAACATATTTCAAGCAGATCACCATAGTCCCTGTGCACACAAACCCTAAGGTAACCTGCCTAAATGACTACCGACCCGTAGCACTCACGTCTGTAGCTATGAAGTGCTTTGAAAGGCTGGTGAAAATATGTATTAGTGACCATTATCCCAGAAACCCTAGACTCGCTCCAATTTGCATACCGCCCCAACAGATCCACAGATGATGCAATCTCTATTGCACTCAACACTGCCCTTTCCCACAAGGACAAAAGGAACCCCTATGTGATAATGCTATTCATTGACTACAGCTCAGCGTTCAAGCTAATCACTAAGCTAAGGACCCTGGGACTAAACACCTCCCTCTGCAACTGGATCCTGGACTTCCTGACAGGCCACCCCCAGGTGGTGAGGGTAGGGAACAACACATCCGCCACGTTGATCCTCAACACAGGGGCCCCTCGGGGGTGCATACTCATCCCCTCCTGTACTCCCTGTTCACTCATGACTGGATGGCTATATGCACAACTCCAACACCATCATCAAGTATGCCGATGACGCAACAGTGGTAGGCCTGATCACCGACAACGATGAGACAGCCTATAGGGAGGAGGTCAGAGACCTTGTTGTGTGGTGCCAGGACAACAACCCCTCCCTCAACATGATCAAGACAAAGGAGATGATTGGGGCTGTAGGGGAACAGGTTGAGACCTTCAAGTTCCTTGGTGTCCACATCACCAACAAACTATCATTGTCCAAACACACTAAGACAGTCATGAAGAGGGCACGCAAAGCCTATTTCCCCTCAGGAGACTGAAAAGATTTGTCATGGGTCCTCAGATCTTCAAAAGTTTCTACAGCTGCACCATCAAGAGCATCACTGCCTGGTATATGGCAACTGCTCTGCCTCCGACCGCAAGGCACTACAGGGAGTAGTGCATATGGCCCAGTACATCACTTGGGCCAAGTTCCTGCCATCCAGGACCTCTGTGTCAGGCGCTGTCACAGGAAGGCCCTAAAATGTGTCAAAGACTCCAGACACTCTAGTCATAGACTGTTCTCTCTGCTACCGCATGGCAAGCGGAACCGGAGCGCAAAGTCGAGATCCAAGAGACTTCTTAACAGCTTCTACCCCCAAGCCATAAGACTCCTGAACAGCTAATCAAAGGGCCACACAGACACCTCTTTTACGCTGCTGCTACTCTCTGTTAATAATCTATGCATAGTCACTTTAACTCTACCTACATGTACATATTACCCCAATTACCTCAACTAACCGGTGCCCAAGCACATTGACTCTGTACCGGTACCCCCTGTATATATCCTAGCTTGTTATTTTACTGCTGCTGTTTAATAATTTGTTACTTTCATTTTCTATTTTCTCTTTTTTACTTAACACTTATTTTATTTTTTATTTTTATCTTAAATTCTTTAAGCATTGTTGGTTAAGGGCTTATAAGTAAGCGTTTCACTGTAAGGTGAAAACCTGTTGTTTTCGGCGCATGTGACAAATACAATTTGATTTATTAAACCATACCACCTTGTTTTACCCCATACTAGCCTGTATTTCAGTGTATTACCCCACACCACTCTGTATTATCCCACACTACCCTATATTGCCCAATATTACCCCATACAACACTGTAATCAAATCAAAATCAAATCAAATTTATTTATATAGCCCTTCGTACATCAGCTGATATCTCAAAGTGCTGTACAGAAACCCAGCCTAAAACCCCAAACAGCAAGCAATGCAGGTGTAGAAGCACGGTGGCTAGGAAAAACTCCCTAGAAAGGCCAAAACCTAGGAAGAAACCTAGAGAGGAACCAGGCTGTGTGGGGTGGCCAGTCCTCTTCTGGCTGTGCCGGGTGGAGATTATAACAGAACATGATGTTCAAATGTTCATAAATGACCAGCATGGTCGAATAATAATAAGGCAGAACAGTTGAAACTGGAGCAGCAGCACGGCCAGGTGGACTGGGGACAGCAAGGAGTCATCATGTCAGGTAGTCCTGGGGCATGGTCCTAGGGCTCAGGTCCTCCGAGAGAGAGAAAGAAAGAGAGAAGGAGAGAATTAGAGAACGCACACTTAGATTCACACAGGACACCGAATAGGACAGGAGAAGTATTGCAGATATAACAAACTGACCCTAGCACCCCGACACATAAACTACTGCAGCATAAATACTGGAGGCTGAGACAGGAGGGGTCAGGAGACACTGTGGCCCCATCCGAGGACACCCCGGACAGGGCCAAACAGGAAGGATATAACCCCACCCACTTTGCCAAAGCACAGCCCCCACACCACTAGAGGGATATCTTCAACCACCAACTTACCATCCTGAGACAAGGCTGAGTATAGCCCACAAAGATCTCCGCCATGGCACAACCCAAGGGGGGGCGCCAACCCAGACAGGATGACCACATCAATGAATCAACCCACTCAGGTGACGCACACCCTCCAGGGACGACATGAGAGAGCCCCAGTAAGCCAGTGACTCAGCCCCTGTAAATAGGGTTAGAGGCAGAGAATCCCAGTGGAAAGAGGGGAACCGGCCAGGCAGAGACAGTAAGGGCGGTTCCTTGCTCAAGAGCCTTTCCATTCACCTTCCCACTCCTGGGCCAGACTACACTCAATCATATGACCCACTGAAGAGATGAGTCTTCAGTAAAGACTTAAAGGTTGAGACCGAGTTTGCATCTCTGACATGGGTAGGCAGACCGTTCCATAACAATGGAGCTCTATAGGAGAAAGCCCTGCCTCCAGCTGTTTGCTTAAAAATTCTAGGGACAATTAGGAGGCCTGCGTCTTGTGACCGTAGCGTACGTGTAGGTATGTACGGCAGGACCAAATCAGAGAGATAGGTAGGAGCAAGCCCATGTAATGCTTTGTAGGTTAGCAGTAAAACCTTGAAATCAGCCCTTGCTTTGACAGGAAGCCAGTGTAGGGAGGCTAGCACTGGAGTAATATGATAAAACATTTTGGTTCTAGTCAGGATTCTAGCAGCCGTATTTAGCACTAACTGAAGTTTATTTAGTGCTTTATCCGGGTAGCCGGAAAGTAGAGCATTGTACTATCCCATATTACCCCATAGCACCCTGTATTACCTCATTCTAATCTGTAATTCCCCATACTACCCTGTATTACCCATTTACCTTGTATTATCCCATACTACATCATTAATTCAATTTAGACTTACAAATTACCAAACCCGGTCTCAGGCTTGGATAACACTTCGGTCTCCACATAGTTGGTTAAAGCTGCTTGAAAGTTTATTTGGGCCCTTAATGTGGAACAATTTACAGAAGCTCCCTGAAATTAGATGTTCTGGTTTCCCTTGGTCGGTTCATAGTATTGATCGGAGACCTCTATGTTGATAAATGTGTCTGTTTTGTCATTTTGTATATTGCATATGTTTGTGTTTATATAAAAGAGACAACTGTCAATAAATAAATAAATATGTATAAACAATACTCCATTCTACTCAATACTTCCCTGTAATAGCCCATATACAGATAGCCCCAAATAGCCCATATATATATATATATATATATATATATATATATATATATATATATACTGTAACTGTGAAAGAAAATACCAATAAAAATAGTATATGCCACATATACAGTGCCTTGCGAAAGTATTCGCCCCCCTTGAACTTTGCGACCTTTTGCCACATTTCAGGCTTCAAACATAAAGATATAAAACTGTATTTTTTTGTGAAGAATCAACAACAAGTGGGACACAATCATGAAGTGGAACGACATTTATTGGATATTTCAAACTTTTTTAACAAATCAAAAAATGAAAAATTGGGCATGCAAAATTATTCAGCCCCCTTAAGTTAATACTTTGCAGCGCCACCTTTTGCTGCGATTACAGCTGTAAGTTGCTTGGGGTATGTCTCTATCAGTTTTGCACATCGAGAGACTGACATTTTTTCCCATTCCTCCTTGCAAAACAGCTCGAGCTCAGTGAGGTTGGATGGAGACCATTTTGTGAACAGCAGTTTTCAGTTCTTTCCACAGATTCTCGATTGGATTCAGGTCTGGACTTTGACTTGGCCATTCTAACACCTGGATATGTTTATTTTTGAACCATTCCATTGTAGATTTTGCTTTATGTTTTGGATCATTGTCTTGTTGGAAGACAAATCTCCGTCCCAGTCTCAGGTCTTTTGCAGACTCTATCAGGTTTTCTTTCAGAATGGTCCTGTATTTGGCTCCATCCATCTTCCCATCAATTTGCTGAAGAAATGCAGGCCCAAACCATGATGCTGCCACCACCATGTTTGACAGTGGGGATGGTGTGTTCAGGGTGATGAGCTGTGTTGTTTTTACGCCAAACATAACGTTTTGCATTGTTGCCAAAAAGTTCAATTTTGGTTTCATCTGACCAGAGCACCTTCTTCCACATGTTTGGTGTGTCTCCCAGGTGGCTTGTGGCAAACTTTAAACAACACTTTTCATGGATATCTTTAAGAAATGGCTTTCTTCTTGCAACTCTTCCATAAAGGCCAGATTTGTGCAATATACGACTGATTGTTGTCCTATGGACAGAGTCTCCCACCTCAGCTGTAGATCTCTGCAGTTCATCCAGAGTGATCATGGGCCCCTTGGCTGCATCTCTGATCAGTCTTCTCCTTGTATGAGCTGAAAGTTTAGAGGGACGGCCAGGTCTTGGTAGATTTGCAGTGGTCTGATACTCCTTCCATTTCAATATTATCGCTTGCACAGTGCTCCTTGGGATGTTTAAAGCTTGGGAAATCTTTTTGTATCCAAATCCGGCTTTAAACTTCTTCACTACAGTATCTCGGACCTGCCTGGTGTGTTTCCTTGTTCTTCATGATGCTCTATGCGCTTTTAACGGACCTCTGAGACTATCAGAGTGCAGGTGCATTTATACGGAGACTTGATTACACACAGGTGGATTGTATTTATCATCATTAGTCATTTAGGTCAACATTGGATCATTCAGAGATCCTCACTGAACTTTTGGAGAGAGTTTGCTGCACTGAAAGTAAAGGGGCTGAATAATTTTGCACGCCCAATTTTTCAGTTTTTGATTTGTTAAAAAAGTTTAAAATATCCAATAAATGTCGTTCCACTTCATGATTGTGTCCCACTTGTTGTTGATTCTTCACAAAAAAATACAGTTTTATATCTTTATGTTTGATGCCTGAAATGTGGCAAAAGGTTGCAAAGTTCAAGGGGGCCAAATACTTTCGCAAGGCACTGTATATATGGTATTTTCTTTCACAGTTACAGTAAACAATGCTTGAAATACAGTACATTGCACATGTGGTTTTAAACATTTGAAATACCATAGCAACAAGCTTTTTGAATGAGCTAGGGATGTATATGCCCATACGAAAATATAAAATACTTAAGTAATTACTTTTATAACAAAACATACTTTAGAAACAACAAAGTGCACAAAAAAACATGGCTAGTCTTCAAAACAAATAGAAAAATTATAATAGGACAGGCTTATTAAACACTCACAGGGAGATCAATTAAATACAAAGCTTAGGTAGGCAGTTTACTGTAAAGTAGAGGGAAATTGCAGTGTCTCTACATACAGTAGGTAAAGAAACGTTGCCACATTTGGTAGAATTTGTCAGAATAATCCTGTAGTGTATATTTTATCTTCTCCAATTTAATAAAGTGTAAGACATCTTTAATCCACACAAAATGAGAGGGAGATTTCCACAGAAGTAAAATCAACCTTCTTGCCAACAAACTCACAAAGGCTACAAAGTCAGATATGTATTCTGGTAGTGTTATAGTATCAGGTATTATCCCAAATAATGATGTTATGGCAGTAGGAGCAAAAGGCACTTGTAATACTTTAGATATGGTATCAAAGATGGCAGACAAATAGTTATGTAGAGAAGAGCAGGACCAAAACACATGTATTAATGAAGCAGGAGCTTGCCAACACCTGTCCCAAACAGGATCAATGCACATTAAATATATTTGATTATATCATCATTTATAATTCTAATTCTAATTAATTTATAATGTTGTTTAGGTTGTTGTGGAGGTGTGTATGATGTTAATGTGTTTTAGAGCTGTATGTGATTCTAGTAGTGATGTTTTAGATGTGTGTGTGATACTACTAAGGATGTTTTATAGACATGTTTGATGTTACTAATGATGTTTTAGAGCTGTACCATGTCAGTAATGGTGAAAGCATACCGTGCCGACCAATGCTGGTGTCTGTCTATCACCTCTGACCAAAAAACATTGGCCGGGATTTCATATTAATTTCCCTGTGGCAACCCACTGCTAATAATTGTTGGTGCGGTCTGCTTTCCCCTTAAAGATGTTTTGCACGGAGACGGTTAAGCAGGCAACACTCCTCTGCGCAGTGCATCATCAGTTTTTTCATTCAGAAGTGTCAAACTGATCTTTTCCCCTGTTCTTTATCTCTATTGTTGTGGAAATATTCAGTTTGAGGCTTTTGATGTTGCTTCCTGTCAGTATGACTTAACTTCCTGAGAGAGCTGCAAACCTACCACGGAAATTAAATGTGTGAGAGAGAGAAAGAGAGAGAGGGGAAGAGAGAGCAATGGAGAGAGAGAGAGAGAGTGAGGTGAGAGGTTAGATACTTGGCTTGCCTGCACACAGATAAGAGGAAACTGAGATCTGCCAGCATCCACACATTACAGACATTACAGAAAGAGAGGTGTCAGCTGGTGTTCTGAGCTTGGTTAGGAGGCTGAAAGTCGACTCTATTGAGAGGATAGTGTTAGCAATATAGTAGTGTGGAGTGGTCCACAGCCATGGAACAGGAAAAACTAGCCATGTACCACGGAGCCATCAGCAGAGAGGAGGGGGAGATGAGGCTGTGGACAGCAGGACGGGACGGCAGCTACCTGATACGCAACAGTGAGAGTCTAGCTGGGCTCTACTGCCTCTGTGTGCTGTGAGTATCTTACACACACAGTGGTGGAAAAAGTACTAAATTGTCACACTTGAGTAAAATAAAAGGCACCTTAATAGAAATTGACTCAACAAAAAGTAGTTACCCAATTAAAATAATACTTGAGTAAAAGTGTAAAAGTATTTGGTTTTAAATATAATTAAGTACAGTGGTGAGAAAAGTACTACTTGAGTAAAAGTAAAAATGCTATATTCCTTAATATTAAGCAAAACTGATTTTCTTGTTTTTTTTCCAAAAAATAAACAACTGCAATCCTCAAGGAATGAATTTAACACCAGAGTCCTAAACTGCCTTGGCGGCACCAGGGAATCAAGGTGCAAGTAATTTAGCAGTTTATTCCAACAATGGGGGGCACTAAAACTAAAGGAGGATTTACCTAAATTGGTCGAGACCAGAAGTTAACCAACCCTGCAAGCGGGTTTAGTAACTCATACTTTAATACTAGCAAGTTAGGTCAGTTGGAAGCTTGTGTAGTAGAGCTTTGTTCCAAAAAGGGAGTAATGCGGTGATCTATAGGACTTCAATGAGGACCAGCCAACCTTTTGATACAGGATGCAGCGGTGGAAAAAGTACTAAATTTTCATACTTGAGTAAAGTTAAGATACCTTAATAGAAAATGACTCAAGTAAAAGTAAAAGTTACCCAGTAAAATACTATTTGAGTTAAAGTCAAAGTATCTGTTTGTAAATGTACTTAAGTACAGTGGAGGTAAAGTAGTAAAGTGTTTTACTTAAAAGTAAAAGTAAATGCTATATATCAAATTACTTATATTAAGCAAACCGACAGCATTTTGTACATTTAACACTCCAACGCTCAAATTTAATTTACAAACTCCTCCAGATCAGAAGCAGTAGGGATGACAACACCTCATATACAGTAAATGCGTGAATTGGACCATAATTATATCCTGCCTAAGCATTCTAAAATGTACAAATACTTTTTGGTGTCAGGGAAAATGTATGGGTCAGGGAAAATGTATGGAGTAAAAAGTAATTATTTCAGAATATAGTTTGTAAAAGTAGTAAAAAATATAAATATCCTTCTGTACCACAGTTGGTAGAGCATGGCGCTTGTAGCGCCAGGGTAGTGGGTTCGATTCCCGGGACCACCCATACGTAGAATGTATGCACACATGACTGTAAGTCGCTTTGGATAAAAGCGTCTGCTAAATGGCATATATTATTATTATTATATTAGGACAGTGCAGATACAGTGCCTTCGGAAAGTATTCATACCCCTTGACTTATTCCACATTTTGTTTTGTTAGTCTGAATTCAAAATGGATAAAACAAATAATAGTATCTCACTCATTTACACACAATACCCCATAATGACAAAGTGAAAACATGTGATTCCCACAGGGGACCAGTATGGAAATGTATGCACTCACTACTGTAGGTCGTTCTGGATAAGAGTGTCTGGTAAAAGTCTCTAAGAGCTTTCCACACCTTGATTGTGCAACATTTGCCCATTATTCTCTTCAAAATTCTTCAAGCTCTTTCAAGTTAGTTGTTGAACATTGCTAGACAACCATTTTCAGGTCTTGCTATAGATTTTCAAGCAGATGTAAGTCAAAACTGTAACTCAGCCTCTCAGGAAGATTCACAGTCTTCTTGGTAAACAACTCCAGTGTAGATTTGGCCTTGTGTTTTAGATTATGGTCCTGCTGAAAGGTGAATTCATCTCCCAGTGTCTGGTGGAAAGCAAACTGGAAGGCAGTTTGCTTCCATTCCGTTTTTTTTTTATCCTAAAAATCTCCTCAGTCCTTAACAATTACAAGCATACCTATAACATGATCCAGTCACCGCTATGCATGAAAATATGGAGAGTGGTACGCAGTAATGTCTTGTTTTTGATTTGCCTCAAACAAAATACTTTGTATTCAGGACAAAAAGTGAATTGCTTTGCCACATTTTTTTTGTGGTATTACTTTATTGACTTGTTTGCAAATAGGATGCAGGTTTTGGAATATTTTTTATTCTGTACAGGTTTCATTCTTTTCACTCTGGCAAATAGGTTAGTATTGTGGATAGGGCTCTGGTGGTCACAACATTTTGTCAGTCGGTGATTGTCAAGCAAATAACTGTCGATCTCACGGTAATTGACCGTTAATTAACACTTTTAGCATCTCCTGGCTTCCAAACAAGCCACTGATGCAGACCTTTGGAACATCTACATTTTAAAAAGTCTAATAAATCCATGTAATATAGCCTACACCTTCACAATAAATCCATTATTTATTTTAGACAGGTCTAAAGAAGCATGATATGAAGAACATGTAGTCTATTTCAGAAGAACAGAATAGCATACTCTGAGTTGTCCTTATGTTAGGTCCTGATTTAGCTATGTCAAATGGCTGTGGGCTACACTAGTTCATTTAGCAGACAAGATTATCTTAGCATGACATGGCATTATTTTATACTATGAAGAATACAATTGAACAATGCTGAATAAAATAGAAAGGATATTTTCTCCAAATGATTTGAAGGAGTGTACACATGCTGTATTGAGTGGTGAACAAAGAAATGGGTACTCCTATATGCTTAATTTAGAGTTATTAATGTAACTTTAGTTGTTCTACAAATGTTGAGCTAATATGTTTTGATTTTTAATACATTGAAAGGCTACATTGTTAAAAAAAAAAATATTTCACCTTTATTTAACCAGGTAGGTTAGTTGAAAACAAGTTCTCATTTGCAACTGCGACCTAGCCAAGAGAAAGCATAGCAATTCGACACATAAAACAACATAGAGTTAATTACACATGGAATAAACAAAACACAGTCAATAATATAGTAGAACAAAAGAAAACAAAAAGTTATATACAGTGAGTGCAAATGAGATAAGATAAGGGAGTTAAGGCAATAAATAGGCCATGGTGGCGAAGTAATTACAATATAGCAATTACACACTGGAATGGTAGATGTGCAGAAGATGAATGATGATTTGAAAAAAGTAGCTTGAAAGGCATGAGCTCTGCTTTGTTTTTTTTTGCACAGACTGTACACACGACATCAGTCGTTTGACAAGCACTTGATAATGCCTAGAATTTCACAGTGGCATCCCCTTTGTGTGGCAATAATGTACCCTAAAAATAATCCAGGACTTTTGCGGCAAGAGGCCATTAGGCACGTCTCCCTGGGTGCTGCACGCTCCATCATGTGATTGTGTATATTTCACGTGCTACAAGTGAAGACAGACACATCGGGGACACAACTGCACCTGTCCTCATGCAATTCCAAGATGCATATTAAAGATATTGGAAGAACTGTCCACATTTACTTTTCGTCAGCCAACAATATTAGTAGGCCTAATGAACAGCAAGATCACTAACCTATGTCAATCTACTATCCCCCATAGTACAAAAGTCGGACCTATTCTATTCTGTGGAAGAAATTCATATTTCAAACATAGTCTGGGACAGTTGTGGGATACAAAAGATCCCAAATTAATACAACCACTAGCATCCATTTTTTTTTTTAACGCAATGTGGCTGACGCAACAGATCAGAACATTTAGCTTAAAATTTTGATAAACTATTAGGCTATTTCTTCACATTATAAGTGCAGCAATGTGCATATGGTGGTAGGCTATAAGCGCAAATGTTCCATTAGCGGAAAACACCATTATCAAAGGTGACAGCAAATACAATTATGCATGTAATGCTTTTATTATAAAGGTGCATTTTTATGTTGACAATTATCTTCCCCAAACTTGAAATTCACACGCTGCTTAGGCTCTACACCCCTTGTAAAGCAGATTAATGTGCCTAATTTTATTTGGCTACTTTAGTTGTGATTACAAACCTTATTAAAACATATAGGCCTATGGGGTAGGCTACATGAGGTATGAGACTATGATTCGAAAAAGTTGCAAAAAAAAGGCATTGTTTCTTATGCTGGGCATCATTCACAAGTGATAATATATCATTCATAGGCTAGTATTGTCCACCATCCGACTATTCTTGATTTAATCTTGTCTTTACATATACTAAATAATATATGTGTGAAATTAGTTTTGATTTAGAATAGACCATTATCATGCACCTGTATCAGAACACTATGTACTTAAATAGTGAATGGAGGACGCTTTTCCCTGTGGTTTATTTTCATGCCAGCCATGTAGGCTATACTCCTGTTGAAAATATATGCAATGTGCTTAATATTAGGAAAGTTGAGAAATATATAGAGTAGGCTTAGCCTATAGAAAGCTGATCCTCCTATTTTTTGTGGAGGCCATCACTCTTGTTTTCTTGCGCAATTGCATAGTCTATTGAAATGTTGCAAAACATGAAGTGTTTGATTTGATTTTTGAATACATTTGCATTGCTGTCAGAGTTATTAGAGGGACAATAGAGTGCTGAGTACCAGGCAGTTAGTAAGTTTGGTAGGCTACTAATGACGATCAACAGCTTCAGAGCTTAGAGAAGCTTAATTACCATGACTAAACTGTCACGTGGAATTTGACTGCCTTTCATGATTACCGCAACAGCCCTAATTGTGGAGTAACAACAATGTTATTGATCCATCCTCCGTTTTCTCCTATCACAGCCATTAAACTCTGTAACTGTTTTAAAGTCACCATTGGCCTCATGGTGAAATCCCTGAGCGGCTTCCTTCCTCTCCGGCAACTGAGTTAGGAAGGATGCTTGTATCTGTGTAGTGTCTGGGTGTATTGATATACCATCCAAAGTTTAATGAATAACTTTGCCATGCTCAAAGGGATATTCAATGGCTGTTTTTTTATTTCTACCCATCTACCAATAGGTGCACTTGGAAAACATTGGAAAACCTGCCTGGTCTTTATGGTTGAATTTGAAATTCACTGCTCGACTGAGGGACATTACATATCATTGTATGTGTGGGGGTACAGAGATTAGCTAGTCATTCAAAAATCATGTTAAACACTAGTATTGCACACAGAGGGAATCAATGCAACTTTATGTGACTTGTTAAGGGCATTTTAATCCTGAACGTATTTAAGCTTGCCATAACAAAGGGGTTGAATACTTATTGACTGAAGACATTTCAGCTTTTCATTTTTAATTCATTTGTAAAAGCATAATTCCACTTTGACGTTGTGGGGTGTTGTGTGTAGGCCAGTGACAAAATCTCAATTTAATATATTTTAAATTCAGGCTGTGGAAAAAGTAAATGGGTGTGATTACTTTCGGGAAGGCTCTGTACCCCAAAAATCTACTTAACTAGTATTTTTACTTAAGTACTTTACACACACACACACACACACACACACACACACACACACACACACACACACACACACACACACACACACACACACACACACACACACACACACACACACACACACACACACACACACACACACACACACACACACACACACACACACACACACACACACACACATATAGTAATACTGACACTGTGATTGTCTGCTATGTGCATGGTCAAACTTACTCTGTGGGTGTGTGTGCAGGTATAAAGGCTATGTGTACACATATAGGCTGTCCCTGGATGGTGGAGGCTCCTGGACAGCAGAGGTAAGACACCAGACCTCCTGTCTCTCTCTTTTTCGCTCTTTCTCACCCTCTCTATCTTTCTCAAGCTCTCACCACCACACTAACTGATGTTATTCCTGATTCCTCCTGTCTCTTTATCTCCCCATCTCCCTTTCTCTCCCCCTCTTTCTTTCTTCCTCACCCTCTCTGTCCTCTCTTCTAGACTACTCCCGGTGTGGAGAAACGATACTTTCGGAAAATGAAGAACTTGATAACAGCTTTCCAGAAACCAGGCCAAGGCATTGCTACACCTCTCCTCTACCCCGTAACCATGCAGAGTCACATGCACCCTGTCACCACAGAGAATCATACACAGCCTGGCAACATGAAAGCACACCCTAGCAGCCCGCCACCAACTCACACCACTGAGAATCATTACCAACAGTAGACAACAGCTTAGAGACAGAGGGAGACAGACTACGCTAGAGACAGACAGTCTTGATGTGGGCCTGTATTCTTATGTTGTCATTGTGCCAGTCATTCATTTGAAAATAGCATTTGGTTTCAGTATCAAAACTTCAATGTGATCCTTTAAATCTCTTTATATCTGTGGTATCGATGTTCTATATTGGTGTTTAAAATGTATTTGTAAGACAGTATTGTTGCTATATTCGATTACAACTCAACTACATAGTTTCATGTCAGCCGATAAATAGTATGCTTTATTTTTAAAGTAAAATAATTTCTAACTGACAAATTAAAATGTGTTACCAATGCTAATAAATAAATGCAATTGGTTAATATGTACGTTTCTGTAAAGTTTATCTATCTCACACATGCATGGCACCTCATCATGGACAATCATCTGACCCTAACCCTAATCTCATCAGGGACCACATCATCTCCTGTAAAGACTAAGGCCTTAATTAATTCAGATCAAGCTTTAATAACCCGCATTGACCAACATCCACATTGTGCATGTTTTTGGCGGTATGAGCTGTCAAATAGGTGGATGGTCTTGTGTGTCCCCACCAGGTTAGGAATTCAACGGGTCGAGAGAAAGTGTAGTGCATGTTTTCATCTTAATTTGGATGGAGGGATTTATTGTCTATCAGTTTAATCGAGGAGTATTTTTTATTTATTTTACCTTTATTTAACTAGGCAAGTCAGTTAAGAACAAATTCTTATTTTCAATGACAGCCTAGGAACAGTGGGTTAACTGCCTTGTTCAGGGGCAGAACAACAGATTTTTACCTTGTCGGCTCAGGGATTCAATCTTGCAACCTTTCAGTTACTAGTCTAACTCTCTAACCACTAGGCTACCTGCCACCTCAGTAGACAATAGAACATAAGGCAATCCTGTGTTTGAATTTGTAACACGGCTGCATGGGATTTGTCGGATTATAAATCTGGTGTGGTTTCACTGCATCCAATTGCTGTGTTTGTGATAGCGTAATGCAAGGAGCGACTTGTGGATTTGACAGCTCTAATGCAGTTCACGTCTGACAACTCCAAAACAACTACTATGTGGGTGTCGGCTAGGATCTGTTTGAATCTAGCTCTAACCATATATCTCTGTAGTGACTGGATGGAAAATTACTGAGAATAATCACGGACAATATTGCCACTCCTATTTTCCATATCTTCAATCTCAGCCTACTAGAAAGTGTTATGCTACCCAAGAATAGGAAAGCCCCCTTTACTGGCTCAAATAGCCAACCAATCAGCCTGTTATCAACCCTCAGTAAACTTTTGGGAAAAGTTGTGCTTGACCAGATACAATGCTATTTTGCTATTTTACTGTAAACAAATGGACAACAGACTTTCATCACACTTATAGGAAGGACATTTAATAAGCACAGCACTTACACAAATGACTGATATTTGGCTGAGAGAAATTGATGATTAAACAATTGTGGGAGCACTTCAGTGCGGCTTTTGACATTATTGATCATGGTCTGCTGATGGAAAAACATATGTGTTATGGCTTTACACCCCCTGCTATATTGTGGATAAATAGTTACCTATCTAACAGAACACAGAGGGTGTTCTTTATTGGAAGCCTCTCCAACATAATCCAGGTATAATCTTACTTTTTTCAATCTTTACTAATGACATGAGTCATTACTAATGGCCTTGAGTAAAGCCAGTGTTTCTATGTATGCGGATGACTCAACACTATACATATTATTTACTACAGCAGGTGAAATCAATGCAATACTTAGCAAAGAGCTGCAGTTATCTTAAGAATGGGTGGCAATAATTAAATTAGTCATTACAGTTTTTTCCAACTGCTTACACACAAAATAATTTCATGTCACACGATTTTTGAAACCTCTCACTCAAAGTGCAAAACTACACACCAAATATCCAAAACCATAAGCTATTTCTCAGGCTTTGACTCAGTTGTCAATTGCATAAAACACTTTTTTCCAAAACACTACACACAATTCTACCTAAAACACAAAAATCTAACAGGAAGTAACTTCCTTTCCTTTTCCAAACACAACCAATCAAAATGCTACACTTTTATTCACCAGGTCACACACTCCTCACATGTGCAAAAACGAATAGCTTAACTGATCACTAACCAATCATTGCTTTACTGTAGTATAGGCCTATAAATAGGTCAAAGGTCAGATTACCTGTTTTGAACAATGGATGCCAACAATGGACAGAGAGCAAGAGGAGTAGGAGGGAGAGGAAAAGGAAGAAGAGGACGAGGGCAAAGAAGAGAAGGAAGGGAGAGCCATCTCTGATGAGATTAGGGCAACACTTGTTGATCATGTGATCAACCATGGTTTGAACATGAGAGAGGCTGGACTGAGAGTCCAGCCCAACTTGAGTCGATTTACAGTGGCGTCCATAATTCGAACCTTCAGAAATGAGAACAGGTATGCAACTATCTAATGACTATTTTAGCATTACAGTAATGTACTGTAAAATACGTATGACTGCATAGTATTGCATAAACATTTGTAACTGTAAGCCATCCATTTACTGCACTGCATTGCATGAAGGAGGTTGGTTATCATGCTGTACTACATTGTTTTGTACGTTGTTTACAGTTTCTATGCTGAACACATACTGTGTTTGAATTCTGTACAGAGTGGGAAGGCAAAGACATCACGGAGGACGAGGACGCTTGTTTACAGATGTACAAGAGACTGCAATTATCAATATGGTTTTGGCCAACAATGCAATTAGGATTCGAGAAATAAGAGAGCATATCTTGAATAATGACACCATATTTAACAACATAAATGCTGTAAGCCTGTCGACCATACAACGCATCCTCCAACGACACAGAGTGACGATGAAACAACTTTACAAGGTGCCATTTTGAGAGAAACTCTGACAGAGTCAAGAATATGCGACATGACTTTGTAGAGGTATGTATGCAACACTATTCCAGTACTTCAGACATACCATATTTACTCATCTGTATATCCTTTTGTCTGTTACAGAGAGTATTGGAGCTGGATGCCCATGTAATTCGCCATTAATTTATTTATGTGGATGAGGTTGGTTTCAACCTCACCAAAACCAGACGCAGCGGAAGAAATGTAATAGGACAGAGGGCAATTACCAATGTCCCTGGACAGCATGGGGGTAATATAACTATGTGTGCTGCCATCACTCAGATGGGGTCCTACATCACAATGCCACACTGGGTCCATACAACACTGGCCATATACTTTTCTGGATGCAATTTACACAATGCTTGTCCCTGATCCAGATCAGGAGCCTGCTAGATTTGTGGTTTTATGAGACAATGTTAGTTTTCACCAGGCTGTTCTGGTCCAAAACTGGTTTGCCACCCATCCACAATTTGTAGTTTTGTACCTACCCCCATATTCACCTTTTCTAAATCCCACAGAGGAATTATTCTCAGCCTGGCGCATGAAAGTGTATGATCGCCAACCCTATGCCCGCATGCCGCTTCTCCAGGCAATGGAGGACACATGTGGGGACATAGAGGTTGCCTCTGTCCAAGGTTGGATACGCCATGCTAGGAGATACTTCCCTCGATGTTTGGCAAGAGAAAACGTATCTTGTGATGTGGATGAAGTATGTGGCCAGACCCAGGCCGGAGAAGAGATGAAGCGTAGCATAGCACTGGTGACTGCCCCCCTACCAATCCCTGGACTGCCCCCCCGGGACCCCACACACACAATTGTGTTCTTTACTGTATTCTAAAGAATATACTTTTGGTCTACATATGCTTATGGTTTTGTTGTATGCAACAGTAATATTTGGCCTAATAAATATTTTCTGTGTCTACATTGCATTGGTGTTTACAGTGTACTTGTTACCCCTCTCAGCAGATTACTTTCACTGTAGAACATTGTATTGAAATGTAGATATAAGCCTATGACAGACCAAAGAGCTTTAGATTTAAAACAGCAGTGTTTACATGGTATATCCAAAAATGTACTATTTATGGATATGTTTGCCATTTGATGCAAATGCTTCATTCTGACATGTGTTTATGGCATTTTGAATGCAGTGTTACATTTTGAAGGAGATGTGAGGCATTTTGCATTTTGTGTGTGCAGTTTTGGAAATTGTGTGTAGAGTTTTGAAAAAAGGAGGCAGTTTCGAAAACGTGTGTAAGCATTTGGAAAAAACTGTAATACAAAAACTTAAAGCATTGTGTCGGAACATTTCATTCACTAAACCATAAATCTTAACTAAATCTTGTAACAAAGAATGTGAAAATTGAGCAAGTTGAGGTGACTAAACTGCTTGGAATAACCCTGGATTGTAAAACTGTCATGGTCAAAACATGTTCATACAACAGTAGCTATGATGGGGAGAAGTCTTTCCATAATAAAGTGCTCCTCTGCATTTTTAACAACACTATGAGCAAGGCAGATGCTACATGCTTTAGTTTTGTCGCACCTGGACTATTGTTCAGTCGTGTGGTCAGGTTCCACAAAGAGGGACCTTGGGAAATTACAGTCGGCTCAGAACAGGGCAGCATGGCTGGCCCTTAAATGTACACAGAGAGCTAACTTTAATAATATGCATGTAAATCTCTCATGACTCAAAGTAGAGGAGAGATTGACTTCATAATTTCTTGTTTTTATAAGATGTGTTGACATGCTGAATGCACAGAGGTGTCTGTTCAAACTACTAGCACATGCCACCAAAGGCCTCTTCAAAATCCCCAAGTCAAGAACAGCCTATGGGAGGCACACAGTACTACATAGAGCCATGACTACATTTCCATGGCTACATTTCTATTCCACATCAGATAACTGATGCAAGCAGTAGATTTTGAAGATTTTTTTTAAGTTTTAAGAATTCACCTTATGGAACAGGGAGGACAGTGAAGACACACAGAGCCACATACACACGATAAGAAATACACTCTACAGACACATACACATGGATGTTGCATTGTAAATATGTGATAGTGGAGTTGTGGCCTGAGGAAATACACTAAATGTATTGGTTAAAGTGTTATGAAATGTAATGTCAAGTAATATTTTAAACTGTATATAACTGTTTTAATGTTGCTGGACCCCAGGACAGTAGCTGCTGCCTTGGAAGTAGCAAATGGAGATCCTTAATAAATACAAACACATTTCTACAGAGAAAGAGTCTGAGGGAGTGAGATGTTAAAAAGAGAAAAATCTTTCTCTCTATTTCCTGTGTGTGCACTCGTCTCGTAGCTCTTCACACGTTTGCAAAACTCTCCCACACTATCTGTTGTTTCTTTCTTTCTGTTCATCCCTATTCAACACTGATGGATGTGTGTGTGTGTGTGTGTGTGTGTGTGTGTGTGTGTGTGTGTGTGTGTGTGTGTGTGTGTGTGTGTGTGTGTGTGTGTGTGTGTGTGTGTGTGTGTGTGTGTGTGTGTGTGTGTGTGTGTGTGTGTGTGTGTGTGTGTGTGTGTGTACAATGTCTTACCTCTCTTTTGTATTTTAATATTAATATTATTATCTCCATGTTCTAATATATGCTTATAGCCACCAGAAGTATTTTTAATTACATTTTTAAATCATCACTGTATGTGATGATAAATCAATGTGTGTGTTAATTTACTGAACATAATTCCAAAATGTACATTTTAATAATTTATTTCCCTGAGTCTACTTTGTCCATTGAAATGCTCACTCTGACTGTTACATTTGTTGAAAGGATCGGACCAAGGCACAGCGTGCGTAGAGTTCCACATTTTTTAATAGTGAAACTTACAACAAAAACAACAAAGAATATAACAAACGTGCAGTATTGTAGTGCACAAGGCAACTATACAAGGACAAGATCCCACACCAGAAAGTGGGAAAAAGGGCTGCCTAAGTATGATCCCCAATCTGAGACAACGATAGACAGCTGCCTCTGATTGGGAACCATACTCGGCCAAAAACAAAGAAATAGACAACATAGAATGCCCACCCCAAATCACTGACCATCTCGAATCCGGCAGACTCAGTAGCCTCGGTTTTTCTAATGACTGCCTTGCCTGGTTCACTTTGCAGACAGAGTTCAGTGTGTCAAATCGGAGGGCATGTTGTCCGGTCCTCTGGCAGTCTCTGTGGGGGTGCCACAGGGTTCAATTCTCGGGCCGACTCTTTTCTCTGTATATACCAATGATGTTGCTCTTGCTGCGGGCGATTCCCTGATCCCACCTACCTGGTTAAATAAAGGTGAAATAAAAAATGAAATAAAAAATAAATAAAAAATAAATAAACACCCTGTCCTAACAAAATAGAGAAATAAAACGGCTCTCTAAGGTCAGTGTGTGACACTGACGGTGTAGGCGTTAGGAAAAAAAAATATTTACATACACAGCTCTGTTTGGACTCTGCCAATAGCATCATTGAGGACACACAACATTTTGTGATATTATTTTTAAACATTAATTTTACCTTTATTTAACTAGGCAAGTCAGTTAAGAACAAATTATTATTTTCAATGATGGCCTAGGAACAGTGGGTTAACTGCCTTCTTCAGGGGCAGAACGACAGATTTTTACCTTGTCAGCTCGAGGATTTTGTGAATGTATTGTAATGTTTTAAAAATAGTATAGCTGCCTTAATTTTGCTGGAACCCAGACTCTTTAGCTGCTGCCAAGGGGGATCCGTAATAAATACAAATACAAAATCAATGAGCTAACTAACTCCGTCGCTGGCTTCATCAGGAAATGCATCGCCGACGTTGTCCCAACAGTGAAGATTCACTGCTTCCCCAATCAAAACCCTTGGATTTACACTGAGGTACGCACCAAACTAAAGGACCGAGCTACTGCACACAAGGCTATCGCAGACAACCCCAAGGCTATGACTGAGGACACGAACACGTACAAGAAGTCCCTCTACGATCTCCTCAGAGCCATCAAACAGAGAAAAGGGCAATATAGGAATATATTACACCATCTCCGATGCGCAACGCATGTGGCAGGGGCTACTGTCCTTTACGAATTACAAGGAACAGCTAGCCGTGATCTATCCAACGATGCCTCTCTACCGGACGAGCTCAATGCATTTTATGCACGTTTTGACAAAACATCACTGAGCCGTGCACGAGGGCACGCTCTGTGCCAGAAGACTGGGTGATCTCGCTCTCCGAGGCCAACGTGAGTAATGTTTTTAATTGGGTCAATACTCGCAGGGCCACAGGCCCAAACGGTATTCCTTGGCTCATTCTCAGAGGATACAAAGACCAGCTGGCAGGAATCTTCAGTCATTTTCAGCCTCTCCTTGTCCCAGTCTTGTAACCCCCACTTGTCTCAAGATGATCACCATCACTCCTGCTCCCAATAACTCTAAGGCTACCTGCCACAATGACTATTTGTTGGCATTACTATTTTTCTATTTATGCTGCTACTGGTTACAATTACTCCAGGTTACATCAGTATATTACCATAAGTATTTATACACAGCATTAAGGACATCTACTCTTCCATGACATAAACTGAGCAGGTGAATCCAGGTGAAAGCTATGATCCCTTATTGATGTCACTTGTTAAATCCAATTGAATCAGTGTAGATGAAGGGGAGGAGACAGGTTAAAGAAGGATTTTTAAGCCTTGTGTCACGCCCTGACCTTAGAGAGCCTTTTTATGTCTATTTGGTTTGGTCAGGGTGTGATTTGGTTGGGCATTCTATGTGTTGTATTTCTTTGTGTTTGGCGGAGTGTGGTTCCCTATCAGAGGCAGCTGTCTACCACTGTCTCTGATTGGGAATCATACTTAGGTAGCCTTTTCTCCCACCTATGTTGTGGGATCTTGTCCTTGTATTGTTGCTGTTGAGCCCTACAGTATCCCTGTTGGTTCTCTCTTTCTTGTTTTTCTGGTTATCATTAAACAATTTAATTTGATTGCTTTTCTGATTTTCGTGACCAGGTTGCCTGCTGCTAGCTAGGCATAATGCTATGCTATGCTAGGCTATCGATAAACTTACACAAATGCTTGTCTTGCTTTGGCTGTTAAAGAATATGATTAACCTACCCCACGCTGCATCTTGGTCTAATTCCACCAACGACGATCGTTACACCTTGAGACAATTGAAACACAGATTGTGTATTTGTGCCATTCAGAGGGTGAATGGGCAATACAAAATATGCAAAGGCCTTTGAACGCAATATGGTAGTAGGTTACAGGCTCACCAGTTTGTGGTTAAAAACTGCAACCCCGCTGGGATTTTCACACGCAACAGTTTCCACCAAAAAACACAGTAAGTACGTTTACATTCACACTAAAATAATTCAAACGGATGATTATTGCAGTAAGCAGAGTATGGCATTAGTCATGCTGTATCGACTTTCTACTTGCAAAGCATGTAAACATTTTAATATAACTATTCACAGTACATTTAAATCTATTGTGGCAGGCTCAAGGGGGTGTGGTTTTCACGTCACCAAGTTCAATAACCAAACACACACACAAACCACAATACATATCGGGAATTTATTAGGGAGATTTACACACTGTGGGAAAGGGGGTAATTCAGCAACCAGTTCACAGTCCACAATCTGTTCTCATTGTCCATGTCATTCTCCAGGGGTAATCCTAAAACTTGGGTCCTCAGCCAAACCGGTTCTGTACACAGTTGGGGTAATCAGACAGTCTAGGTCACAACAGCTAATCACACAGATACTTATCTCTCTTCTCTCATTCTACATAACACACGTTTCCCTCTCAGTCCTCTCCTTGTTTGCGCAGCCCGCTTCCTCTTTTAACCCCAAGCACTCCATGGCTTAATGATCCACAGGCTTGCCTCATTGGGGCAGGAAGTCCATTAACCTCTTGTACCTAGGGGGCAGTATTTTCATTTTTGGAAAAATAACATTCCCAAAGTAAACGGAATATTTTGTCAGGACAAGATGCTAGAATATGCATATAATTGACCGCTTGGGATAGAAAACACTCTAAAGTTTCCAAAACTGTAAAAATATTGTCTGTGAGTATAACAGAACTGATATTGCAGGCGAAAGCCTGAGAAAAATCCAATCTGGAAGTACCTCATGTTTTGAAAGCTCTGCGTTCCAATGGCTTCCTATTAAGTGGGCTATCAACCAGATTACTTTTTCTACAGCATTGTGACGTAGTTATACGCCTTTATGTTGAAGAATTACCTACATTGTGTAAGTGGTCACCTGATGGCTCTCAGAGTGATTCTCGCGTAAAATACAGAGGAAGCCATTTTTCCAATCGGTCCTACTGAAAAACCAATTGTCCCGGTGGATATATTATCGAATAGATATTTGAAAACGCCTTGAGGGTTGATTATAAACAACGTCGATATTATGGAGCTAATTTTGAATATTTTTCGGCGTTGTCGTTACCGAAATTTCCGGTCGTTTTCTCAGCCAAACGTGAAGAACAAACAGAGCTTTTTCGCCAACAAAAATAATATTTTGGGAAAAAAGGAACATTGGCTATCTAACTGGGAGTCTCGTGAGTGAAAACATCCGAAGCTCATCAAAGGTAAACGATTTAATTTGATTGCTTTTCTGATTTTCGTGACCAAGTTACCTGCTGCTAGCTGGACATAATGCTATGCTAGGCTATCGATAAACTTACACAAATGCTTGTCTTGCTTTGGCTGTAAAGCATATTTTGAAAATCTGAGATGACAGGGTGATTAACAAAAGGCTAAGCTGTGTCTCAATATATTTCACTTGTGATTTTCATGAATAGGAATATTTTCTAATAATATTTATGTCCGATGCGTTATGCTAATTAGTGTCAGTCGATGATTACGCTCCCGGATCCGGGATGGGGTGTCACTAGAGGTTAAAGGCTCGGGGGTGGAGCCAGCGGGCTGCAAGATATCTCCTTTCAATCACCACTCCCCTCAACCTCTCCCGGCCATCTGCCCCCCCCAGCTCCAACCAAGAGGCAGGGACGATCCAACTCCCTAGAGCATCCCTCCTGGAGAGGGCATCGGCATTTCCAGACCCGAATCGCCTCCGCTTTCTTCACCTGGGGTTTGACACATCCCCTCCCGATTGTGTACTCAGCCTCCAGCAGGCCGAGCCAACATTTCCTTCGGTTAGCTGTTAGCCCCGCCCCTATAAGGCCTGCAATTCTGCACTCACCTGGTTTAGATGTGTCTCCCACTTGCTCCCATGGATCACAATATCATCGAGTTAGGCCACCGCGTATTCACGATGGGGACGGAGAACCTCTGGAAGGTGGCCGGGGCCCTGTGTAACCCAAAGGCCACTTCTTGTAGTGGAATAGCCCATCAGGGATGGCGAAACAAGTTTTCTCCCGCGACTCGGGAGCAAAGGGCAACTGCCAATAACCCTTCCTCAGGTCGAGCGTGCTGAAAAATTGGGCCTAGCCTTTTGATTAGTTAATCAATTCGGGGCATGGTGTATGCATCGAACTGTGAGATTTCGTTTACCATTCTAAAATCATTACAGAAGCGAATGGTACCATCTGGTTTCGGGACGAGCAGTATGGGGCTGCACCACTCACTATTAGACTCTTCGATAATGTCATCTTCCAACATTGTTTTCACCTCGGTCCTACCGGCCTCTTTCCCTGCTTCTGGTATGCGGTAGGGTCTCAGGTTCACCTTTTTCCCAGGCTCGGTGAGGATGCTGTGCTGTACCAGATCGGTTTGTCCTGGTTAACTGGAGAACATGTCCTGGTTCCGGCCGACCAACTCCGTCAGCTCCTGCTTCTGTACTTGGCTCAGCTGTATCCCCCAGTGGCACCTCCTCCGGCTTGGTCTCTGTGGTAACCTTCTTTGGGAAATAGAGTAAAGTATATCCCGTGCATTCCTTTTCTCTAACAAATTCACATGGTAAATCTGGTTCAGATGCCTACGTCTTGGCTATCTGACCCTATAGTTAACTTCCCCCACCTTCTCAAGGACTTCATATGGCACTTTCCATTGGGCCAAAAAAGTACATTCTGAGGTGGGTACCAACACCAACACTGTCTCCTGGCAGGAAGTCTCTACGCTGTGCCCCTCTGTTGTACACCTACGCTTGGGCCTCCTGGGCCTCCAACATGTGTTCCCGTACCAGATGCCACAGGGTTACCATCCGGTCTCTCATGTCTTCCATGTGTTCCACCATGGTTCAATGGGGCAATGGTTGCTGTGTCCAGGCTTCTTTAGCCACGTCCAGCAGTCCCCGGGGTCGTCTCCCGTACAGGAGTTCAAAGGGAGAGAACCCTGCTGAAGCTTGGGGCACTTCTCGGATGAAGATCATCATGTAGGGTTGCAGCTGGTCCCAATTCTTTCGGCCTCCATCACAGTCTTTAGCATCTGCTTCAGGGTTCAATTGAATCTTTCCACCAACCCATCGGTCTGCGGGTGATACACTGAGGTGCGCTATTGGGTTATTTTCATTAGTTTGCAGAGATCCTTCATGATTCGCGACATGAACAGGGTTGCCTGGTCGGTTAATATTTTGTAGGGGATGCCTACTCGGGAGAACAGCATGACTAACTCACGTGCGATTCCCTTGGTGGCCATGGTGCGCAGGGTAATGGCTTCCGGGTACCCAGAGGCATAATCCAGAATCACCAGGATGTATTGGTGCCCTCGGTTGCTCTTGGGTAGAGGTCCCACCAGGTCTATTGCAATCCTGCTGAAAGGGACCGAAATAATGGGTAGGGGAATTAAGGTGCTGCGAAAGTGTGGTTTTGGCACCACCTGCTGGCACTCCAGGCAATTGCGGCAGTAATCCTCCACTGATCTCTTCACACCCGTCCAGTAAAATCAATCGAGTCACCCTCCGAGAGGGGTTTTGTTGACGCCTAGAATCCACACATCCAGGCATCCCTCCTTCTGGCATCCCTCCCGCCACTCTGGCTTCCACTTCCTTTCTTGTTCCCCACGTCTGCGGACATACTGGTCCACAGTTGGCGGAACATCGGGAAATCCTCCCGATAAGGACCGGCACAGGCATGTTCAGGATGACTCCCACTCGCCCTGTGTATTGTCCATTTGTGGTCTTGTAGGTGGAGGAGTGTGGTAGGGTAGTCTTTGGTCTCACCGTGTATGCACGTGATGGCCATGGTGTCAGTCAGGTTTGGGGACTGGGCAAAGTCAGGTCGAATCAGGGTCACCATACTCCCGGAGTCCAAAAGTGCCGTGGTGTCCTTTCCGTTGGCTCTTACCGGGTTGACAGGGAAAGGACCACTCTCCTCAGCCCAGCATGCCTTCAGCAAGCCACAGGGATGCATCGTTCAGGAAGGGAGCTCATCTCAGGGAGCTGGCTGGGGTCCCGGCGTGATCCTCCACCCTTCTCCGCTCCATCGGGCGAGTGGAGGGTTCAGTCCTCTGTGGTTGTCCACCGCGCAGAACCTCCAAAGACACCTGTTGACCTTCCACTTGTTCCCCCAGCTGATCTGTGCTCTGCGGGTTAGCTTGGCTTGCTAACTTTTTAGCTTTGAACAGGAGAGAGCGTAGAAATGTATCAATGAGCACTGTCTCGATGGGCATGAGCATCAGTGGTTCAGCAGTTATTGGCCAGCCTAATTAGATCATTCATTTGCAATCGGGGGGGATGTTGTAGCATCATACACCAATCATGGAATCTTTGTGCCCTGCTAATCAGGATGAAACCATACCGGCGTAGGATTTCCTTTTTCAGCCCCTCGTAATGCGTATCCTGGTCACCCGTCAGATCCTGATATGTATTCTGTGCCATGCCTGACAGGAAGGAGGCTACCAGGCTGGTCCATTGCTCATGGGGCCATTTCTCCCTAGGCTGTCATCAGGCTCTGTCAGCTTCAGTATTAACCTACTGGGTTTGGGACGAGAGACTGCTGCACCTGCAGCCACGCAGGCCTGAGCGACTCTCAGCTGGCGGAGTTCAGCTCACAGGAGATCGGTCTGCTGACGCTGTTCCTCCAGCAGCTCCTGATGCATAGCCTACTGTGCAATGTTCGCCTCCACCAGCTGTTTCACTGGTGCTACCATTGTGCTTCATGTCTGTTTAGTTATTAAGCTTGGTTGGCTTTGCCCACATTCTCCACCACATGTAGCAGGCTCAAGGGGGTGGGGTTTCCATGTCAACAAGTTCAGCAAATCAAACACACACACAAAGCACAACTAGAATACAAATGGAGAATGTATATTAGGGGGATTTGCACACTGAGGGAAAGGGGGGAATTCAGCAACTAGTTCACAGTCCACAGTCCATTCTCATTGTGCATTCCATTCTCCAGGGGTAATCCTAAAACTTGGGTCCTCGGCCAAACCTGTGGTAAATTTAATTGATTGTACATGATTTGGAAAGGCAAAAACCGAGCCAAATTATCTCCAGAGCACCGAGACAGGATTGTGTCGAGGCACAGATCTGGGGAAGGGTACCAGAAATATTCTGCAGCATTGAAGGTTGCGAAGAACACAGTGGCCTCCATCATTCTTAAATGGAATAAGTTTGGAACCACCAAGACTTAACCAAGTGTAACGGTTGTCGTCTTCCTCTTCTGAGGAGGAGTAAGAAATATCGGACTAATATACAGCGTGGTAAGTGTTTGTCATATTTATTTCACAGAACATAGAAAACAAACGAACAAGCGAATAAAGGAAAACCGAAACAGTCCCGTATGGGGAAAACTGAAACGGAAAATAACCACCCACAAACAAGAGTGGGAAAACAGGCTACCTAAGTATGGTTCTCAATCAGAGACAACGATATGTACACTCCATGAAATTATTTGGTATTGTAAACCATGAAATGTAGATTAAATGTTTGTGAAATGAAACTGCCTAAAAATGCATAGTTGTTTTTTAATAATAAATACATGCTTTAAAGAATGTTGTTCTTTTTTATTAGACACTACTATCTATGTTCAATAAAGTGACTTCAAAAGTCAAATGTAAAGCACAAACGACTGGGCATTTCTTCAAAAGCACCTGAAGTGAGTCAAGCATCTTGAGGTTACCTGAAATTGGTCAATGTTACATCTGTGCCTGCCACGCCCCCTAACCTGCCGCCACTCCCCCAGTGCTCTCTCCCTCTTTCTCTCTGTGTGTGTGATTGTGTGGGTGGAGACAGATGTGCTAGAGATCCCCACCAGCTCCATAATCAAGGCCTCTAAAAATACTCAGCCCTGCCACTTCCACGCCGCCAGATCGTAACCTCTGCTCAGTCAGTCTGCATTTTTTAGCCGTTTGCTCCTGCATAGATCCTGTTTTTGGGTTGTTCCTGTTTTCCCTTGCCTGATGCTGTTTTCCTCTCTGCTACAGATCTGTCATCTCTGATGCTGGTCCCTGTCTCCAGTCCCACGTCTTGTCAGTCCTACTACACTGTCCTGGACCCTCCACTCAACTGCTTCTTTGGATTCCTCTCCGGACCTGCCTACCCAGCCCCAACTCTCCTTGCTCCAGCCTCAGCACCTGGCACCCTGCATCCTGCCCGAGCTTTCCCTGGCCTGCACCCCATCTTCTCCCTGTTTTTTCTATAAATACCCTGGTCACCTTATCCCAGTCTCCTCATCGAAGTCTGCTCTTGGGTTCACCTGCTCTGCTCCGCGTAACAGTCAAAGCATATATTAAATTGAACTCAACAACATATTCGACACAGACACAAGTTACCTGCTATATTTGGGTAACAGGATTAATACAGAGAGAACTTGGCAAAATATGTTTTGTATGTTTCTGTAATACAAGTAGGCTGGTATATACAGTATCATCGGTAAGAATTGTGTACAAGCCACAATGGCGATAGCCTGATTGAGGTGCAATAGAATTCACCGGCGAATGCCGACAAACCGGAAATAATAACTAAACCAACGAACGAGAAATGGTGGAGGCCACCAGAATGAAGACAGACATTTTTCGGAATACCTTGCAAGCAAGGTAAGACAACTTTTCCAAATCTGTTTATTTAGCTAGCTAGTAAGCTAAAGTAAGCTTTGTTTTGTGTTGTTTTATTTATATTTGTAGCCTGTGACAAGTGTTACATCATCTGTAAAATATTATGGGAAAAAGGTGAACTCCATTAATTAATCTTCTGGTCATCAAGAGTGATCATATTGTACCTGGGATTACCAATACCTGGGTCTATCATTAAACTGATCAGATTGTACCTGGACCTACTATTAGAGACCATCCTGTTATCTATTCAGGCCTATACCAGGGAAATGCTTAGGGGGAAGGACCTGTATTAGTACATGATTGGAAAACCTGATCCAGTGAGGTTTGAATCGATTTCTTGCTGAATTATTACATTCATGATAGTTTATCCTTTGTTTTTCTTGTTACATACCAGGTTGCCATGGTGTGGGCCTCTGTCAAACAACTTCCTCACATAAACAACAGAAATGCGAGCTGAGCTTTCAAATATGACATCAGGAGGCAAGACAACCAGATAATTTCCATGTTTACATTGCACAATACTTTTTTATGAGCATATTGTCTGAATTACAAGCAGTATGTTCCCCTTCTTTTTAAAAGCTCTATTCTTATGGCATCCCTACCATCACTGCAGTGAGTGCAACTTCAACCATGTCCATCAGTAAACGGCGAGTGACAACCAAACAAGGGGAACATCTCAATAGTCCTAATGTCTTTTTCTCCTCCTCACTAATGAAAAATATCTGGACAATTTAAAACCTACCATCTCTCCCTCCTGATTCTGCCTCTTCCTATTCCTCATCCTGTTACTGGTTTTCTGCTCTTTCTCCAGACGAAATTCAATCTGTCGTTCTGCCCCTGAACAGGCAGTTAACTCACTGTTCCTAGGCCGTCATTGAAAATAAGAATTTGTTCTTAACTGACTTGCCTAGTAAAATAAAAAATAAAAATATTCTCATAGCTTCTACAGATTATAAATTAAAGATAATAATTTTGAAAAAAGAATAATTGTATTATTGATTGATTATTACTTTTCAAATCAGCCGGTATTCCTATCTGCAGTGTTAGTTCTAAGTAAATGTTCCAGTTCTTCAGTCATTCCTGGACCTGTGACCAAAATCGAGCTACATATGGACAGTACTGTAATAGGGTTAGAGGCAGAGATTCCCAGTGGAGAGAGGGGAACCGGCCAGGCATAAACAACAAGGGTGGTTCGTTGCTCTAGTGCCTTTCTGTTCACCTTCACACTCCTGGGCCAGACTACACTCAATCATAGGACCCACTGAAGAGATGAGACCTGTCCTTTCTCAAAGTTATGGTGGAGATGGTATCTAGATGCATGTAAGGGATAGTTTGACCAAACGGTGTGAACCTCAAAAACCCCTCTATCCGGCTGAAGAAATTGCATTCACTACGGCCCTGTCCTGCACTACTTCTATCGAGAGACCTGAGTCCGAGCCAGCAACCAATGTACAGCAACCGGTTGAAGTTATCAACTGCCTTTTCTCTCATGCCTTTTCTCTCAGGAGTGCAAAAGATGTCCACGTGGAGTGATTCATTCACAAAATGTTCCCTGGTTGGCAAATGAACAAGGGGTTGTGGTGGGGTTCAGGTGAGACAATGAAATTGGGACATTGTCATGGGCCATCCACTTTGAACTGTGAAGCTATCTGAAGAAACATTTTAGACTTGTCTGAAATTATTATTTGGGGTATCAGGTTGATTGAGGTTTATACACTGCTAAATTTAAAGTAATTGAGGCTAAGAATGCATTGAGATACTGTTCTGTAATTATAACCCGGATGAGAAACTCAATACTAGAATTATGAGATGAATATAATTGTATGTTAATATAAATATACGTTCTGCAGTGTTGATGTGGGTTAAGTTGAGGTTTTTAATTTTGAGTGATAGAACCAAGGTGAATCACCGAGCAATGTCATTCTTCATTTTGGTTTGGATAATTAATTAGGTTTTAACTATGATATGGAAGCTGAATTAAAACTGTAAGTCAGAAATTGATTTGAGTAAGTTGAATAAAATTAAAATGGATTTGAGTAAGTTTTAGTAGGTTATTAACTATATGAGTGGAACATTTAATGTATTATGGATTGACTGTTTTGATTGTTGTTATGCAGATTGTGACATAGGTAAAGAGGTTGTTGTGCACTGAAAATGTTGACCAATGACTATTCTCAGCATGCCTTGGTGAATGGAGAGTTGATTCTGAGAGTGAAACTGATCCTAATCTATTTGATCCATTACCAAATTGAAATTTTTGATGAGAAATATGATACTCAGGAACTATAGTGGGTTTATGCTAATGGCACATAGAGTCCACAGGCGATGCCTTATACATGGTGGAATCATGATGCTGATCCTGGGTTCAGTTCATTAGGCACTAAACTGATCATTTTTATTTTTAAACCTTGTAATTCCACTATTAAGTTGAGAGAATTCTCAAAATGGGGGAAAGTGGTAGCAGGAATACAATATTGTTATATTTAGGCACCATATGGTTGTTTTATGAAATAGACTAAGGTTCTTAGGACTCTCTCCCTTTCTGAGTTAACTGAGAGGAGTCTTTTGAATCTTGGGCTGGCAACTGATTAAGTGATGCATTGGTGATAAAAAACCTACAGCTGGCATTCCATAGAACAGATGTGGTGGGTGTCACCGAGATAGAGATAGCCTGGAGGAACAGAACAAAGGCCTCAGGATTCCTAATTATCCTGGCATCTGGGAGACAACACCAGAGGCAGATGACCACAGGATGACACCAAAGTGGCTTATGGTACCCCCAATCTACAGTAGAAGGCAGAAGTTTACATACACCTTAGCCTAATATATTTAAACTCAGTTTTTCACAATTCCTGACATTTAATCCTAGTAAAACTTCCCTGTTTTAGGTCAGTTAGGATCACAACATTATTTTAAGAATGTGAAATGTCAGAATAAAAGTAGAGAGAATGATTTATAACAGCTTAAATTTCTTTCATCACATTCCCAGTGGGTCAGAACTTTTACATAAACTCAATTTGAATTTGTTAGCATTGCCTCTAAATTGTTTAACTTGTGTCAAATGTTTCAGGTAGCCTTCCTAGAGCTTCCCACAATAAATTGGGTGAATGTTGGCCCATTCCTCCTGACAGAGCAGGTGTAACTGAGTCAGGTGTGTAGGCCCCCTTGCTCGCATACGCTTTTTCAGTTCTGCCCACAATTTTTCTATGGGATTGCCATTTTGCCACAACTTTGGAAGTTTGATTGGGGTCATTGTCCATTTGGAAGACCCATTTGCGACCAAGCTTTAACTTCCTGACTGATGTCTTGAGATGTTGCTTCAGTATATCCATATCATTTTCTTTCCTCATGATGCCATCTATTTTGTGAAGTGCACCAGTCCATCCTGCAGCAAAGCACCCCCACAACATGATGCTGCTACCCATGTGCTTCACGGTTGGGATGATGTTTGCAAGCCTCCCCCTTTTTCCTCCAAACATAACGATGGTCATTATGGCCAAACAGTTCTATTTTTGTTTCACCAGAACAGAGGACATTTCTCCAAAAAGTATGATCTTTATCCCCATGTGCAGTTGCAAGCTGCAGTCTGGCTTTTTTATGGCGGTTTTGGAGCAGTGGCTTCTTCCTAGCTTGGCAGCCTTTCAGGTTATGTCGATATAGGACTCGTTTTACTGTGGATATTGATACTTTTGTACCTGTTTCCTCCAGCATCTTCACACGGTCCTTTGCTGTTGTTCTGGGATTGATTTGCACTTTTTGCACCAAAGTACGTTAAACTCTAGGAGACAGAACGTGTCTCCTTCTTGAGGAGTATGATGGCTGCCTGGTCCCATGGTGTTTATACTTGCATACTATTGTGGTACCTTCAGGCATTTAGAAATTGCTCCCAAGGATGAACCAGACTTGTGGAGGTCTACAATTTTTTATGCTTTATGCTATTTGCCTCATGACTTCTGCGTGCTTTGTTGACTATGAACTTGCTTGTTTACCCAACCATGTTTGTTCCCACACTCAGGACTCTGACTCTCTATTGGTTACACAGGCTCTTGGCCTTCCATCCTATTCCAACCACCTCTCGCCGGCTTTGTATTCATGTTACCTGATGCAATTGCTGCACAATATGATCTTGTTGCCATCTAATGCACATTCAAATGTCCTCTGCCATGCTCTGCATGTACATCCTAGCCCATCTTCTGTTGCTAGACACAATTCTTTTTTGTGCTTCACTGATTTCTGCTCTTGTAAAAGCCTGGGTTTTCTGCACGTTAACACTAGAAGCGTATTACCTCAAATGTAACAACTAAAGGTGTGGGTTCACAGCTCCAATCCAGATGTGCTGGTCATTACTGAGACGTGGTTAAGAAAGAGTTTTTGAACACTGATGTTAACCTTTCTGGTTATAACCTTTTTCAGCAAGACAGATCTTCCAAAGGTGGTGGAGTGGCAATCTTTACCAAAGAACACCTTCATTGCTCGTTTGTCTCCAACAAGTCTGATTTACTGGTTTTACGCATTAAACTTTCAAATAACTCTTTGTTGACTGTTGCTGGGTGATATCGGCCACCATCAGCTTCGGCCTATGCCCTACTCTCTCCAGGACCCTTACACTAAATCTGAATTTGTCCTGCTAGGTGACCTAAACTGGGATATGCGTAAACCACTTGACCAAGTCCTAAAGCAATGGGACTCCCTAAATCTTTCTCAGATTATTACTAATCCCACAAGGTATGACTCTAAACACCTAGAAAATTACTGTAATCCAGTAATTCTGATAGGTATCATTCTGGTGTTTTCGGTAATGACCTTAGGGATCACTGTTTTACAGCCTGTGCTTGTAATGGCTGCTCAGTGAAACGACCTGTCGACCTGTCGACTTGTCATAGACGCTTACTAAAAAAATTGAATGAGTGAGCCTTCCTTCATGACCTGGCCTCTTTAAATTGGTATAGAATCATCTTGATCCCCTCTTTAGAAGATGCTTGGACCTTCTTTTTGATATTTTCAGTGGTATCATTAACAAACACGTGCCCATAAAGAAAATTCTAATTAAAAACAGGTTCAGTCCCTGGTTCGACCGTGATTTGGCAGAGTTACTCCACCTCAAGAATTCAATTTGGCAAATCGCTCGGCACACGCAGACTGACTGGCTCTCGTTCAGGCAAATTAGAAATAAGTGCACTCAGGCTATCTGGAAGGCCAAAGTTAGTTACTTTAAAACTTCTTAGGGCTAAACGTCCCGCTAGTGGGACAACTTCTGGTGAAACTGGAGGGTGAGCAATTCAAATAAATAATCATAAAAATTATGGATATTTAACATTTAGGTACATACAAGTGTCTTATATCGGTTGAAAGCCTAAATTCTTGTTAATCTAACTGCACTGGCCATTTTACAGTAGCTATTACAGAAAAAGCATGCCATGCAATTTTTTAAGTACGGCGCCCCACATCAAAATATTTTTACACCGGCACAGGATTCATAAATTCACAAATAGCGATTAAATATTCACTTACTTTTTGAAAATCTTTCTCTGATTTGTCATCCAAACGGTCCCAGCTATAACATATAGTGTCGTTTTGTTAGGTAAAATCCTTCTTTATATCCCAAAAAGTGTTTAGTTGGCGCCATTGATTTGAGTAATCCACTCATTCAACATGCAAAGAAAGGAATCTGAAAATCTACCCCTGAACTTTGTATCAACAAGTCAAAATACATTTCAAAATGCATTTCTAAGATCTACTCCTCAGATACCCTAAAATGTAATCAGACTATCATATTTATTACGGAAAGAAGTATGTTCAATAGGAAACCAATTTTAGCAGGTGCGTCTTGTCATCATATTTCACGACTCCTACCGAAGGTGGCTCCCCTTCCTGTTCGGGTGGCGCTCGGCGGTCGTCGTCACCGGCCTACTAGCTGCCACTGATCCCTTTTCCCCTTTTTGTTTATTGGTTTCACCTGTTTGTGTGTAGGCTGATTAGTCGGGCTATGGTAGCCAGTAGGCCCGCCTGCTCTTTGTGCGGGATTGTTTTGTGTTGCTACTGTGCACGTTTGATGTTGACGTGTTTTCGTTCGTGGGCTTTTCTCCGGAGTGTTTGAGACCCCGTGTTTGGGGAATTTGTTTTGTGTGTGCCCTGTGTTTCGTGGGGTGGCTTATGTTTGCCGTGTGTGCAATTAAAAGCCCTACCCTGTACTCTCTGCTTCCTGCGCCTGACTTCGCATTCATTACGCCCAGCGCGATACAGAATCCCGCAGCTTACCAATGGAGTCAGCAGGAGCAGCTGCCATCGATGGAGGAACTCGTCCTCCATCATACCACCGTCCTCCATCGGATAGGATCGGCTATGGATCCAGTTCCGACGACGAGTCCACCTCCTCCTCCCCCCGCGTCCGGCTCCAGCGCACTTCATCTTGCTCTCCCGAGGGAGTACGATGGAGAGGCGGCTGGGTGCCAGGGGTTTTGCTCCAACTGGAGCTGTACCTGGCTACCGTGAGACCGACTCCCTCGGGGGAGGAGAGTGCCTGACCGGTCTTGCTCTGGAGTGGGCAACGAACTCTGGAATGGCCCAGACTCGGCGAAGGAGCACTATCCAGAGTTCAGCGACTAGTCCATCTTGGGCAGGAGACGAGGAGTTGGAGTTCCGGACCTTGGCCATTGGGGCTGGGTGGAACGACAGGGCCCTGATAGACCACTACCGGTGTAGCGTGTCGGGACGCCGCTCTCCCTCAACGAACTGATAGACTTGTCAATCCGGCTGGACAATCTGCTGGCTGCCCGCGGGTGTTTGGAAAGGGTCCTGTCTGTTCCACCTCCTAGCACTCCCGCTCCCATTCCTATGGAGTTAGGGGGGGCCGTGCCGAGGGGTACCGGAGGAGGAGGCTCCTCCTGCACCAGCTGTGGACACACGGCCGACTGGTGCTGGAGGAGCCCGTCTGGGAGTCGAGAGGGCAGGCAGAATACTTCTCGGTCACCCCAGGTGAGTCAGCACCAAACTCACCCAGAACCCCCTGTTGGTCACATGTTTATTTATTTTTTTCCTTGACTTTTCTCCCTCTTCCCAGCATAAGGCTCTAGTCGATTCAGGCGCAGCTGGGAACTTTATGGATCACGGACTCGCCATCAAGCTGGGAATTCCGCTAGTGCCGATAGATCCCCCCTTCCCCGTGCACTCCTTAGATAGCCGGCCATTAGGGACAGGGTTGGTCAGGGAGGCCACGTTTCTACTGGACATGGTAACGCAGGGGAATCATAAGGAGCGGATTAGTCTCTTCCTTATTGATTCACCCGCATTTCCAGTGGTGTTGGGGGTTCCCTGGCTGGCTAGTCACAATCCCAGGATTTCATGGAGACAGGGGGTTCTCCAGGGGTGGTTAGAGGAGTGTTCAGGGAGGTGTATGGGAGTTTCCATCGGTGCCACGTCGGTGGAGAGTCAAGACCAGGTTTCCACTGTGCGCATTCCCCCTGAATATGCCGATTTGGCTAACGCTTTCTGTAAGAAGAGGGCGACTAAATTACCACCTCATCGACATGGAGATTGTGTGATAAATCTCCAGGTAAACGCTGCGCTTTCCAAGAGACACTTGTACCTATTGTCGCAGGAGGAGACGTTGGCTATGGAGACATACGTCACGGAATCTCTGGGACAGGGGTACATTCGGCCCTCCATTACATACCTTAAGGGAAGATTTCGGCAGTTGCTGTATGGTTAGTGAGAAAGTCCATATTGCAAATGTACGGTCCCTTACTAGACGTCCGAAATCGTTTGTAAAATTCGCGGACGACGTCGGGACGAGCGGCAGGGCCGGACCTACCAGGAAGTCATCAAATGAACTTTGTCGGACATTCGGTTTCCGTTTTACAAAAATAATACGATTTTGGTCATTTTTGCGCTGTCCCGGAAATTCCCACAAGAGGGCATAAACAATCATATTGCTATTGGACAAAACATCATGATTCACGATGGGGCCTTATCTCGAAAACTGAAAATATTTTGAAGCCGAAACTCGGTGAGCGTAGGTTTGGCATAATGGGCAGTTGGCCCCGAACAAGATGGCGTCTAGGCCTTAACGGTTTTTGAGTTATGGCCATTTATCTGGGATTAAAGGTCCAAAATGAAAATAGAGAAATTATTTTTCCACTTCACGTCAAGGAGCCTCCTTTGTCAATAAAAAAATAACCAGCCATATATCTATCGTCATTTAAGAGAAATCGTACAACGACAGATTGGTGATGTTCACGGATAGGTGTTTTTTTTTTCAACGGTTCCAGATCCAGTTGCAGGGTATTCTTACGAATCTTTTTAAAGTGTGCTGCGGAGCTCTGCGAGATTTCTGTGATTTTCTATGATTTTCTGAAATAACACACACTCACTAAACCCTCCGTAAATAATTCAGTTCTTAACGTAAAGACTTAAAACTCAGGATTCTGTAAAGGCATACCCCAATCATGATATGAGTTTATTTATAGCTTCCTGTGCCAACCGGAAGTGCCTTAAATGGTGTCACAGTGGCAGTTTCCAAGGGTTAAAAAGGTCAGATCTTTTCAAAACTTCATATGTGTGATTAGGCAACCCCCATAAACTGTAAGTCAGTCATTTCTCCCAACAGATGTCAAACAAAATCTCTCTCTCACACACACACACACAAAAACACACACACAGCAAGGATGGAGTGACAAAGTGCGGTGCTTAAAGACACAGAGAGCAGGCAATGGCATAAACATAATCTCTAGGCCGTGCTGAGTTCAACAAGATGCCACGCTTGACCGGAGCTCGCTCGGTCTGAGCGCAGCGACTATTAGAAAAGTAGGCCCAAAATCAAGGCTGGCCCTCAATGTAATTTGCTTTTGGGTGACAGTGAGAGAACCGTTAAGGTGAGAAGCACAATTAGACCTCAGGAACGTACCTGAGGTCCTCCCGATCCGTGCAAGCCTAACCTTGACCGTGTGGCATTAACCCTTATCAGTTAAAAGAAGGTGTTTACATCAAACAGTTTGCATTGACTTCTCTCCCCATAGGAATACATTGCCTGCACCCCTAAATTCAACCTGAAGCCTATATGGGTTATGAATGCCAGTATGAGGTCTACCTGTGTTGATTCTGAGCTTCCTGGATCAACCGGAAGTGGTTAAAATCACCCTAAAAGTGTTTTTCCATACCCTGCCTACAGTTTGATAGACATAGTGCATTCAACACTGTGTAAATCAGTCAGTTCTTAACGTAAAGACTTAAAACTCAGGATTCTGTAAAAGCATACCCCAATGAGGATATTTGTTGACTTATAGCTTCCTGTGCCAACCGGAAGGGCCATAATTGGTGTCTCTTGGGCTGTTTCGAGGGGTTAAAAAATGCAGATCCTTGTTGGAACTTTTAACCTGTTAGACCTATAGGGGCAGTATTTCATTTTTGGATAAAAAGACGTGCCCGTTTTTAGCGCAATATTTTGTCACGAAAAGATGCTCGACTATGCTTGGATAGTTTTGGAAAGAAGACACTCTGACGTTTCCAGAACTGCAAAGATTTTCACTGTGAGTGCCATAGAACAAAATCTACAGGCAAAACCAAGATGTTTGAGTGACCAGGAAATCAACAGGATTTCTGACGGCACGTTTTCCATGATCACCTTATATGGCTGTGAATGCGACAGGAATGAACGGACACTTCCTATCGTTTCCCCCAGGTGTCTGCAGCATTGTGACGTATTTGTAGGCATATCATTGGAAGATTGACCATAAGAGACTACAATTGCCAAGTGTCCCGCACGGTGTCTGCGTGGAAATTGGTGCGCAAAAGTCAGCTACCAGTATTTTTCCATCCGAATCAGAGAAGAATGCACGCTTCCAGGGACGACATTTCAATGAAGAGATATATGACAAAACACCTTGAGGATTGATTCAAACAACGTTTTCCATGTTTCAGTCGATATTATGGAGTTAATTCGGAAAAAAGTTTGACGTTTAGGTGACTGAATTTTCGGTCAGTTTCGGTAGCCAAATGCATAGTAACAAAACGGAACGTTGTGTCCTACACAAGCATCTTTCAGGAAAAACTGGACATCTGCTATGTAACTGAGAGTCTCCTCATTGAAACATCTGAAGTTCTTCAAAGGTAAATTATTTTATTTGATCCCTTTGCTGGTTTTTGTGAATATGTTGCGTGCTAAATGCTAACGCTAAATGCTAAGCTAGCTATCACCACTCTTACACAAATTATTGATTTTCTCTGGTTCTAAAGCATATTTTGAAAATCTGAGACGACAGGATTGTTAAGAAAAGGATAAGCTTGAGAGCAGGCATATTTATTTCATTTCATTTGCGATTTTTAGAAATCGCTAACGTTGCGTTATGGTAATGAGCTTGAGGCTATGATTACGCGACCGCATGCGGTGTGGGTCGGCCTAAAGAACCGTCAGACCTAGAGTTCCGAAACTTTAGAATCCTGTTCTAGACCTCAGGTCGATAGTGCGTGGTGAGTTACGTGGCTCTAGACGGTTCTCGGACCGAGAAACAGCTTCGTACATTTGCAATGACTTCAATTCATTTTTGCATCACGAAAATGGCGACATTTAGAAATGTCCCAGAGTCGCAAGACTAGGTGCATTGCGACCGTCTCGGCCCATATAGACAGACCCCAACGTTTCTGTCCGATAGCTCATTCAAGGACCCCGTAGCAAGTCATGGAAAAAAAGTGGATTTCCAGCACCAATTAGGGTTTTGCTCGGACACCAAATGATCGATCGAGCCGAAACTTGGGATTTGGGGTCGCCTCAACTAGGCCTACACGTAACATAAGAAATGGACCCGCAGCTAAAACGTAACTATGTGTTTTATGTTTTTTTGTGGTTTGAACCAAAGAGGCGTTGTGAATTTTGGGCCAGCTCTGAAGTATGTGATAGTTGGCTACTAAACGAGTTGGAAAAAGTGGGTTTAGTGTTCAGTTTGTATCAGTTTGGTGTCAGAATGATATCTAATTTACTGATGGACGGTGACTTGCTGGTGACTCTTGTCCATTTGCAATATGTTTAAACAGGGAGGTACCATCACCAAAAGTGACATTCTGAAATCAACCCTAACAAGCCATTGAGATGAGCCAGAATCACTGCCCAGCCATCCCGAGTTCATCGGGCCAGTCAATTTCACATTCCTGCAGGATTTTTATAGCATGACAAATTCGTGATGGTACCTGCCCATTGAACCATATTGCAAATGCACAGTGACTTTGCAAAAGTGAGAAAACATCACCAAATGGACATGATGAAATCAACACAACGAGTGATGGAAAGGTACAACTATCACTGCTCGGCCATCCTGTGTTCATCAGGCCAGTCATTTTTGAGCATGTCAAATTTCATATGGTAAATGCCCATTGAACCATATTGCAAATGCACGTGCGTTTGCAATATGATTGTATAAGTGAAAAAACATCACCAAATGGACATGATGAAATCAACACAACAAGTGATAGAAAGGAACAACTATCACTGCCAGGCCATCCTGTGTTCCCATAGCGGGCATTAATATCAGAATGACCGGTAAATGCATTTACAACCATATTTTTATTTTTGGGTTACCAGTTGCACAACAATGCACGTGCACTTGCAATATGATTGTATAGTGAAAAAACATCACCAAATGGACAAGATGAAATCAACACAACGAGTGATAGAAAGGAACAACTATCACTGCCAGGCCATCCTGTGTTCATCAGGCCAGTCAATTTTGCATTTCTGCAGGATTTTTGAGCATGTCAAATTTCTTATGGCATTTGGCCCCAAAAAAGTGACTTTTGACTTTGACTTTTGACTTCCTATGAAATCATATTGTAAATGGACAAATCATATTCCTTATGCACAAGTAAAAAAAAAAATTATGACAATAAATTACAACAAAAGTACGTTGATACAGTTCTTATATGTGTGTAATTGACACAAAATTTGAAAGAATTAAAAAAAAAACGGTCCAGAAAGCACTTTTTTAAGGGTGTGTGAAGTTTTAAAATTTTGACATTTTTGACTTTTGACTTTTGACTTTCTATGAAATCATATTGAAATTGGACAAAACATATTACTTATGCGCATGCAAAAAAAAATGTGATAATAAAATTGGACAAAAGTGTATTCATACAGTTCTTACACATGTGTAATTGACAAAAAATTCGAAAGAATTTCGAAAAACGGTCCAGAAAGCACTTTTTTAAGGGGTGATAAGTTTTTGACAAAAAAAATCATTTTTTCAAAATTTTGCTTTTGGACGTTGACTTGGGTTACATTTCCAATATGAAAAACCACGGTGGAGCGGATTCGCCACCTGTTGAATTTTTAAAGTGTTACAACTGGCAATTGCCATATGGCATTTGCAATACACTTTGCATGAATCAACGCCGAATTGGGTGGTATTGGACAATGTGTATATGGTTTGTCCGATGCCAATGACTTCCCATTCATTTTTGTCCAA